>NC_066885.1:15441085-15443585 GCF_022985175.1 Labeo rohita
TCACGACTTGCCTAAAATAAAATCAATAGATTTAAAACAGTTAAAGTACCTATAAATGTGTGCTATTAGGCGCATCTCCAATCATTTGTGCGGAGGGGGGAAGCTGAGCCGCGCTTTGCAGGACACGGAGGCGCCAGCGCAATCACTGGCATTTTTTCAGTGGAAACCATTTAAAATATTCCGTCTTTTTTGCTCATAAAGGTAAGAGTAATACATCATTCGGAACTATAAATGGTCTAATTTTACATCAACAAAACGTTAAAGGTGCTTTAATGTATAAAATAAAAAAATAAAGAAAACAAACATGATGTCGTCTCAACAAGCGCTTCACAAAAATGAATAGAAACTCAGCGAATACATACCTCACAGATATGATAAATATATCAAATAGTCTTAAAAAACACATATTATTTAAAGGTTCTTTTTTATTTTTATTGTATTTCATGTATTATACTTTAAATAAAACTTTTGCAGTGAGTTAGTAAAAGCTGTTTTAATGCATGTTTTAGCCTAAGTTGTGGTGTTTCGAGCGCTTCGAAACAGTGAATCATTTTGCGCAGCAACTGGTTCATTAAACAGTTCAAAAGCTCGGAATCAGTATAATTAAATTATAGAAATTAATACTTTTATTTTGTAAGGATGCTTTAAACTGGTCAAGTGATGATAAAGACATTTATAATGTTACAAAAGATTTATATTTTAGATAAATGCTGAACTTTATATTCTTCTGAGCTTTATATTCATCAAAGAAACCTGAAAAAAAATGTTTTCAACATAATAATAATACTGTTTTTTTGAGCAGCAAATCAGAATATTAGAATGATTTCTGAAGGATCGTGTGACCGGAGTAATGATACTAAAAAATCTGCTTTGAAATCACAGGAATAAACTACATTTAACAATATATTAAAATAGAAAACAGTTATTTTAAATAGAAAAAAAAATATTTCAAAAATTTTGAAAAAGTTTTTGCTCTACTTTGGATCAAATAAATGGAGGCTTGGTGAGCAGAAAAGACTTCCTTAAAAACATTAAAAACCTTACTGTTTAAAAACTTTTGACTGGTAGTGTATGTTTTAATAACCAAAATCATAATTGCAAACAAGCAACAGGCTTTCGTATCGGTTCTTTGAAACGAACTGTTCAGAAGAACCGATTCGCTGAAATAAGTCGGACGTCCTATACCCAACGACTCATGGAAGAAGGATCTTTTAGTTCGTGATTTGTTTTGATGACTTGTAGGAACTGTAGTTTTTATGTCAATGACGTGAACGCCTGGAGCGCCACTAAGAACTACATTTCCCAGAAGGCACTTAAAACACAGGTGCCCCGGCAACTTGTTGCCTCGTGAGGAAAATAGGGGTGACCTCCGCAATCACCCGAGTAGTGGGAGAGCAGCTGTCATTTACACCAGCTAAAAATGGTAAGAAAAAGTAGTATTACAAGCTACATTGATTTGAATTTGTAAGATTTGCTTTCATTGTATGACCATGTAATTGCAAAGTGACTCAAGGCTTTAAAAATCGATGTCGAACTTTACAAGAATTAGCAGAACTTAAACTGTTACATGTATGATGTGCTGATCGGGAACCAAGAACTGCATAGTGATGATTAAAACACTTGTTGGAATATAAAAGTCAAGCATTTATGTTGCATGTGATATTCCTTAAATAAAACCGTTGGCATTTTGAGTTATCAATCCTCTATTCTGTGTACATGGATTAGATTATTCTGCATGTAATGCAGATATTCATTTGCAACAAACGAAAGTTTCTGCAGAAGTGGTGAAAGTAAGTTCATTGAAGAAATGTATAAATGTCTCCTGGTTTAAAAATATCCCTCACAGCTCGTCATTCTGAGGTCTGGCAGAGTTTGCCAGGACTATTTATATGTTCTAACGTGGTGAGCCTCCTGAGTGGTTGTTGTAATATCACTTTTATTTTCTGTGCTAACTTACATCTGTTGTTTATAATTCTCTCTCTTGTTTTGCTGTAGCCTGAGCCTGTTAGAGTCCTGGTGACCGGTGCCGCAGGGCAGATCGCATACTCTCTGCTGTACAGCATTGCAAAGGGAGATGTCTTCGGTAAAGATCAGGTAGAGGCAGGATTTGGCTTATGCAATGTCCCGAGACATCCAATTAACGTCTGTTGTATCATTCAGCATGCTGTTTAACTAATTCCAGGAAGAGGCACCATATATGTCTTGAGATTGTAGCAAAACCATATTATAACAGTTATGCAGGTCATGCACTAATGTTCACTTTTTCTATCGCTTTCAGCCGATTGCTTTGCTTCTGTTGGACATCACTCCTATGTTGCCTGTGCTGGAGGGTGTCGTTATGGAGCTGCAGGACTGTGCCCTCCCACTTCTGAGAGGTGTGTACACACACACACACATACAGAATGGAGTGTCATGAGGCCCTGTGTCCTCTGGTCTTTGTGCCAGTCATGCAGTCTTAAAGGCCTGTGTTTTCATTGCACAAATGACAAGAGCTCAGAGC
>NC_066885.1:15446085-15601085 GCF_022985175.1 Labeo rohita
AGCACACAATGTGTCCTCTAGGTGGCAATGCGTTGTGGCATTTCAGCAAACGGTGTAAGGAATATGATCATCTGGGGAAATCATTCATCTACACAGTATCCTGACGTCCACCACTGCAAGGTGAATGTGCAGGGGAAGGACGTGACTGCTTTTGATGCAGTGAAGGACGAGGCCTGGCTGAAGGGAGATTTCATTTCTGTAAGTGCTGTCTGCTATGGCTTCTTCTTCCTGTAGAGGTCACTGTTGGCCTATTTACTATATGAGTAAGCAAGAGCATTGTGTTTATCAGCATTCATATGTATGACATTGAGTTGTAGAAACATTATTAATCTGCTTTGCATATGACTACTGATTGGAGTGATATGATCATAATCTTTCTGTGGTTATTCCACTCTTCCTCTCTGTTTTGCAGACAGTGCAGCAGCGTGGTGCTGCAGTCATTAAAGCCAGGAAGCTCTCCAGTGCCATGTCAGCCGCCAAGGCCATCTGTGATCACATGAGAGACATCTGGACAGGCACTCCCGAGGTCAACTTTTTAGGGGTTCTTCACTATTCACACAGACATTGGTTTCAGACTGTTCTGAGGCCAAACTTGCACCTCTGTATTGGTTAGAATATGTATTGTTTTCTCTCCAGATTAGTGGTTCTCAACCTTTTTGACAAAAAACTACTCTAAAATTTTGTACATAATACCAGACATTTTTGTCAAATAATAAACAGGAAAGACACAAGGAACAAAAATACACTACCAGTCAAAAGTTTCTGAACAGTAAGACTTTTAGTGTTTTTTAAAGAAGTCTCTTCTGCTCACCAAGCCTGCATTTATTTGATCCAAAGTACAGTAAAATAGTGTATTTTTAAAATATTTTTACTATTTAAAATAACTGTTTTCTATTTGAATACATTTTAAAATGTAATTTATTCCTGTGATTTCAAAGTTGTTTTTTTTAGCAGCGTTACTCCAGTCATATGATCCTTCAGAAATCATTCTAATATTCTGATTTGCTGCTCAAAAACATTTATTATTATTATT
Organism: Labeo rohita; assembly: GCF_022985175.1. NCBI lineage: Eukaryota > Metazoa > Chordata > Actinopteri > Cypriniformes > Cyprinidae > Labeo > Labeo rohita. The sequence continues at coordinate 15,447,119 of NC_066885.1, forward strand.
ATTATTATTATTAATAATGTTGAAAACAGCTGAGTAGTAAAGTGCTGTACATAAAGGGAATGAAAATAATCAAGAAAATCACAACAATAAAAACAAAGAATTTGAGAACATTTAAAATTATTTAAAAATGAAGAAGAACAGCATTTATCTGAAATGGAAATCTTTCGCAACATTATAAATGTCTGTATCATCACTTTTGATCAATTTACAGCATTCTTGCTAAATAAATATTAATTTCCCCAAAAAGAAAGAAAAATATAATATAATATAATATAATATATTTACAAAAAAACAAAAGCTTTTTATTTTAGACAAATGCTGATCTTTGGATCTTTCAATTCAATGTACTCAACTCTTTTAAATATTAATAACAATAATTATATATTATTATATATAGCTTTAATCACAGGAATAAATTACATTTTAAAATATATATTTAAATAGAAAACAGTTATTTTAAGTAGTAAAAATATTTCAAAATTTTACTGTTTTTGCTGTACTTTGGATCAAGTAAATACAGGCTTGATGAGCAAGCCTTGATGTTTTCTTTATTAAAAAACATAAAAAAAAATCAAACTCTGCAAATTTTGACTGGTAGTGTAAGCTCTAAACATTTTAACAGTCTGCCTGTTAAAATGTCCTGATAAAGGCATGATGGCACTCTATGGAACTGAAAAGCTAAGCAATATGAAATAGAAATGCACGACTGTGTAATAACATCATTTGTTCATTAGCTTTCAGGGTTTTTTTTCAACCCACACAAACACCATGGGAGTTGCTCATTAAGTATTTACTCGTTTACAAGTAATTTTATATGCAATATGATGATTGCATAATATGATGGTGTCTAATAAATGTTGCAAGTGTTCTCTATTTATTCTGTGATATTGAACACAAGGCAACTTTATCTGGACTGATGCTGTAAAGATTTATGACGAACTGCTCACTTGTTCTGAACTGCTTATGTGTTTGTTTTACAGGGTGAGTTCATCTCTATGGGTGTCTATTCCACTGGAAACCCTTATGGAGTACCTGAGGACCTTATTTACTCATTCCCTGTTTCAATCAAGGTTTGTCATGAAACATTCCCCAAATCTATGCCTGGTATCTGTTCCTTACACTCCATATCCAGATCTATTTATCAAGCTCAGCTAGAGTAAGTAGGATTTTAGCCACATTTGCAAGATATTTCTTTTTTTCCTCAGGATAAGACCTGGAAGATTGTTGAAGGCCTGCCCATCAATGACTTCTCAAGAGCAAAGATGGATGCAACAGCAGCTGAGTTAGTGGAGGAAAGAGATACTGCTGTCTCTTTCCTGGGTGTGTGACTTGAAACCCAACCGTCTACACCACTCTTAGACGCCCAGAAAACTCCAGAAGCACGTTTATAAAACACTCCTCTTCCCCTCAAACTGTTACAAAAATACTAGAACTGTATGTACTTGAATTTTCCCAGATCTTTTCAGCTAGATTTTGGCTTATAATTCAGAATTGGAATCCAGTCTAGCTGTTTAACAAAGACTGTGGTTGTTTCCTTTCTTGTTTTTGGTCTTCCACCAGAGCACAGCTGTCACGTAAAGAGAAAAAGTAGTCGAAAACATAATGGTAATTATTTCTAGACTGCCCTTTCTAATCCAAAACTGCATAAAGGAGGACCAAAGCCTGGAAAGGACTCAGAGTACATGAATTAGGTCTTTCTATGTCGTGGTCCAGACTGAAATTTCAGCTGTTACATGTCTGACAGGAGTTTGTCAGAAATGAGCAAGAAATGTTTCATGTTTTAATTACAGTGCTTTGGCAGTGTGGTTACGTTACAGATGTTTCTATGTAGAATTCAGCAATAAAACCCAGACATTAAAATGCATTCTTGCACTCATTATGAGACATTGTACATTTGTACATTAACATTACTAAAACATTGTTTTGCATTCTGTGGTTTACAATGAATAATTTTCTAGTCAATTCATTAGCATATGTCAGGATACTTTTTCATTCATCAACCGTACTTAGAAATATTAGAAATCACACAGAAATTACACATCCTGTAGCAGATTACATGTGCTGTACAAAAGGAGATGCTGACCCTTCTGTCCTGCAAGGTCATTGGTGTGAAGTTGCAGACGTGGCTTGCTGCTTATGTTGCCAAATCTCGATAGAAAACAAAACCCAAAATTTGCAATGTCTTTTAAATAATTTTATATTTCTACAAAATAATTTATATGTTTTACTAGACAACTGACACTCTAAATTGATAAATACTGACACCTATCTACCTTATTTTTCAACTCGGAAGTAAGCTGTTTTGTGGTAATGCATTAGACTTCCGGTTCATAAGAGTGCGTAGCGAAATAACGAGAAGAATAACGAAGTGCAGTAAATGGTAAAACTGTTTTCACTACAAAACATTGTGTTCATAATTAAGATAATACATTAAAATAATATGGTAAGACACACCAGTTTGCAATATCAAGCAAAACAATATTTTTTCTACAGCTGAAAACGGATGAGACCAGAAGTCAAACTAAATAAATATAGAAATGTCCGCACCCGCTCTTACAGGAAAAAATAAGGTGGATTAGCAAAGGGAAAAATATTTAATAATGACTAACTAATTAGGGGCGTTTGTGTTTTTGACAGATAGAAGGTGTTTAATTGTGGTAAGTAATCGTACTACAAATAATTGTACTACAACTGCCAAATAAACTAAAGTATTCTGCAAATTCTATAGCAAATTGCAAACCAGCACAGCTTTTATTTATAAGTGACTTTGATCCACAAGTCGCTTATAGTAAGAGGACATGGCAACACCGACTGCAGTCAACCAATGAGATGCGTCGCTCTGATATGCAGCGTTCTCATTGGTTACTACGAGTTTACGTTTTACCTTTGGAATAAAATACTGCAATACTTGCATTTGAGTACTGCATAATATATTTTTTTAATGGTTCTCGTGTCTTGTAATATGATGCAGTTTGAGTGTGAACTTGTGAAGTGAGATATTCAAATTCACCATTCATAAAGCCAGAGAGATGTCACAATAATGACCATTAAAAAAGGCTGACGTGTGACGTATGCCTATATATTTTTGGTTTCAAACCATTTCTTTTAACTGAACCTATTATGTTCAGGGTGTTTCAAAAAAATATTTTAGCGAAGCACTTCCGCAGTGTTTCAGTGACCTCGCACTGCTGTTTCTGAGAGAAGAAAGTTGGTTGGCCAGAGAGGGAAACACGTCGCTGTTCCGGAACAACCTTCAGCAGCTCCCGACAGCATCTTCTAGCATTCAGAGTAAGACATTTCAAATCTACTTTCACATTCGCTTTGCATCTATAATACTATAACGCCAGGGAAACACTTCCTCTGCCGCGTTCCTAAACTCGTAAATCTCGTTTAAAAGCGACGTTTTTTGAAGCAACGACTTAAGGTCAAGCGTCTACTATTAGTTTAACGTTACACATAGAGGAGAACGTCGCTGCGCTATGACTGCAAGGACGAAAATACTGCAATAACAAGCACAGTCCGTACTTTATAATAACACTGCAGCCAGCAACATTTAGTTTCTTAGAATATGGTCCCTCGCTAAAATTAAACAAAATTGATCCTAAACATCTTAGAAATGATCCTAGGACAACATCAGAGTCTGGTGGACGTGATCGAGGAAGCGCGGCTGGATTGCAATGACGTGTTAAGTAATCACGGATAGGGGCTGAGCACAAATGTCATTTCCACAAATGCACACCGAGAGATACACATAATTACTTCACCTTTTAATATAACACACCGTCTCCCATAAGTAATAAATTAACGCGCGAGTAAAGGTCGACGAGACAGCCTTTTACTCTCCCCGCGTTGCTCGATATTCAGTGGGAGGAGAAAAGAGTGAGAGAGAGATGGTTAGTTTAAAAGCCTGTGAACGCCAGAGGAAAGCGCTCTTGAACAGAATGAGAGAATCGATCAGCTGACCTTCTGTCTTGTTATTACTACTACCGATAAGCCTCAAATCACGACAGGACTGTATTTATGTTGCTGTTTTCCCCATTACTTGAGCGGGATTAGGAATAAAACAGGATTATTGTTGTACTATTTAACCGAACTGCATTTTATAGAGTTTAGAGGACAGAGACTATGTCGCTTTACGTTGAAGGTAAGAACGTGTACAAGTCCTGGTTTTACTGTTTTATATTTACTCATTAAGTATTTTAAAAGTTTTCTGGATATATTTTAATTAATTAGACGTTGCCTACTGGTATCTAGTGATCAAATGGATCTTACTGCACCATGTACAAGCTGTCAGTTGAATTCTGATGAGAGTGAGAGCTAAATGGACCCCTCAGGCAATGCTGACTTTAGTTGCAAAAAGATGGAAAGGTTTATAGAGAGCATTCTGTAAACCCCAGACCTTTCCAGACTGTCTGTCCATTCCTCGCTTTGGTTTGGCTGTCAGAGGTCTGGTTCTCTGACAGCTATTCATTTGGTCTGACAGTGTGTGTAATTTAAAGAGATTTTACATTAAACACGATTACTGGCTGAGGTACTATTGCTGTTTGTATTTGGCAGCGTCTCGGATTTACAGTGGGGTCCAAAAGTCTGAGGTCACAGAAAATCTAAGATTTCAAGTCTAATGTAGACCTGGAAATAAAAAGAAGTTTTAGGATTTTGAAAATAATACAAAGAAGCATTGTAGCATACACTGCTCAAACTTTTGGGCTCAGTAAAATTGTTTAATGGTTTGTAAAGTTTCCTATGCTCACAAAGGCTAAAAAACTCATTTAAAACACAATACTGTGAAATATTATCTTTTTAAATATATTCTAAAATGTTAAAATGTTTTTTTTTTCTTTAATTGTTAGACCATGGTTCTTTTTGAAGGAAGCTTTGACTATAGAAAGTTTAAAATAGCATTTATTTGGAATCAAAATATTTAGTATCAGATAGAAATAGAACTATAAAGCCATTAGAAATCATTAAAAATCATCAAAACAAACTTTTGAGTGATAGTGTAAATCATTAACAAGATTCTGCCTTTTTTATGGGTCCCTTTTAAATTAGTTTGTGAAACCGATCACGTGAACTTGGACAGTGTACAGACGGTAATATGTTCTTACTTCCTCAATATGCTCTTTGAATCAGTCTCAAATCATGCTGGAAAACACGACCATCCCATAGTTGTGGAGCTTAAGCGCTAAGGTCATTAGTGCGAAAGAGGGACATACAAATTTCAATTTTCAAATTTAAACAAAGTTTTTTATGCTAATAATACAATTTGTAATAAAAGTATTAAAACATAAAGCATTTTCACCAGTGGTTTCAGACATCTGGACCACAGTGTCTTTAGGGTTGTGTCTGTACAGTGCAGTTGCCCTTTGACTCGTGCGTAACAAGTTTGATGACTGCAGCTTTTTGAGAGCTTATGGCTTTACTCTAGTAGTTTTTTATGTTTTCTTTGCTGTGAATGAAGAGCACTGTAATATACATACAGAAATGATTTGTTGTGTTGGCAGAATCATTTGTAAATGGCATGCAATATACACAATGCTGCAAAAGCCACCATTCTTAGTCACTTTTTTCCCACTACAAGAAATGAGCTGTTTAATAAGCTATTTATACCTGAACTCACCCTTAAAGTTCCTCATGTTGATTTAACCTCATGTAATCAGGTTGATTTAGTAGTATGAAATGTTTTATTGTGTTAGTATTAAATACTTGAACGAAACAAATTCACTTACATTTTTAGTACATGAAGTACATGTTTAGGTATTCTGACAATTTTTCTTTTACAGTGTACCTTTACAAATTCCCCCAAGGTGTAACTGTGCTAGTAGTATTATACTTATTGCATCACTCCACTCTCTTTCTTCTCAGATAATCACATGTGTTAAAGAGCAAATCAATATTTCATGTCCTTTTATGTATTTAGTTGGTAATTCGCTGGTCATGTAAATGTAAATGTGGTCAAGCAGGATTCAGTCAGGTAGAGCAATGGTACACAAGGTATTCTACAACTCATCAGAATTGCGAACACATTTAGAAAGCATTTAAGTACTCAAACCATGTTTACTAAGATCCTTCTATTATCTATTGAAACCCACAATAATATTTACATTATTAATAAGCTTAATATACATAAAATCATCATTTATTTGATACTTTCAATTGGGAGGTGGCTGTCCTGAACCCTAACCTCTAAATTTCAACTTATGAAAATGATATTAAATTAATTTTTGCATTTTATTCCATTGTTTTAAAAAATATATCTTTTTGATTTTTTTAAAAAGTGAAGTTCAAAAAATATATTTTCTTTGTAAATTCTGAAACTTAAATTTTAAAGTTTAATTTTAATTACACCCCTACATTTATGATCTGGAAATATATATGTGTCATGCTCTCTCGTAGGTGAGTAGATAATCCCCATCATTTTGAGGTTAAAGTGTTCAAAAGTCTGAAAATCTGTGTGTAACTAAGCAAACACCTTTTTTCTGCAATTAAACATACTTTTTGGGTGTTATTCCATAACATTGAGTTTTTATGTGTGTACAACTGTTCAGAACTGTACTAGCTAACCATGTTATCATGCTAGGTTCAGAAGTATCTAAAATTTTCACTACCGAAACATGTCATCATTGTTTGGTAGTGACAAAAGGGAACAAATAATTCTTTATTTGAGGAGAATTTTTTTTAGTAGTTATGCAAATTTTAGTTATTTTTAGTTATTTTAGTATGTTTTAGTAGAGTTTTAGTATGAGTTAAAATTCTGTAATGTGATATGGTCGCTACCAAAACATTACTGTTGTCTTAGGAGGAATATGAGTCTGAATCCTGTTGCCTTTTTATCTCCCCCACTTTCCTTTCTTTCCTTTCCTTCTATACTGTCTTCTAAATAAATGGCCTGTAAATAATAATAATAATAAAAAAAAGTTGGGCATTTCCTCCTCCTCCTCCCTACCTCAAGCTCAGCATCTATTATTGGACAAACCATATCAAATAAAATGTAGATTAACCTGTTTATTGTACCCACTCACTCAAGGATAAAGGAGGGTGTTTGTGGTAGAACAGGGAAGTCTTAGTCACACCTTACATTACAGCCAGTGTAAATGGGTGACGTTACAACAAATTAACCCTGAGCCCAGTGGATGATGCCAATGCTCTTGATAACATATATGTGCTTTCATGGCTTCTTGGGTGGGAGTCTTATCATTGTGGGCCGCAAGTAAGGTGGTGGTACAATTCTCAATGTACCCTGTCAGTTTTCTTATCTGCAAGTAAGATTTATTCAAAACAATCTGATGTAAAAGATTTGAAAGTTTGAACACACCAACTCTATTGTCCATTCCTACTGCAGATTGTTTGTTGGAAAATCACTGAACTATCTTTTTATTCATTGTATAGTTAATGTGAGAACTTTAACATTAAGGTGTTTGGTTGTAATTTTAGGTCTGAGTAAAGAGCTACCGAGCAACATCAACGGGATGGCTCAGTTTCAGGAAGTGATGCGACAGCAGCTGGAGAGCTCTATGCACGTCGAACTGGAAAAACTCTTAAGCACAGTCAAAGGCGCAGAAGCTGAGGTGAGATACAAGCTACAAACAATTACACACATAAAAAAATTGTACTACTTGAATGATGTACACTACTATTCAAATGTTTGGGGTCTGTAAGATTTTTAATGTTTACCAAGGCTGCATTTGTTTGTTATTTAAAATAACAGTCTTGCACAGTTTAACGCATTTTAAAATGTAATTTATTCCTTTGGCGGCAAAGCTAAATTTTGCGTAGGCATTACTCCAGTCTTCAGTGTCATATGATCCTTAAAGGGTTACTCCACCCCAAAAATTAATCACTAAATCACTATTTTGACAATCAAAGACATCGTCAAAATAGCGGTTCAATCTGAATTTGTCTCCTCCGCGTCAGCGTATCACCATTTTGGAGAGTATTCGCTGGATGCAAACTGCGTATGCTGTTCTGTGTCAAACTGCACCACACGGATACTTTTCCTACGTATATTTACTAGGGATGCAACAATACAGTTAGTCCACGGTTCAATACGTACCTCGGTTTTTAGCCACGGTTTTCGGTTCAGTTCGGTTCTGATATCTTGCCACTTCAGTGTTTTTTTTTTGTTTTGTTTTTTTGCAACAAATTAACAAAATAGTCCCTTAAACCTCTATACATTGAAAAAAAACATGGTTTAGTATATGTCTGCTTATTTTTCTTTTGAGAGAGGTTTTATTTTTTCGATTTGTAAGCAAAATAGAATGGCTTTCATTCAAACTGGAACGCTAGAGGGCTCCCTCATGCAGAAAATCCACATTTGTTCGATTACGTTCCGTTCCAGCTTCTCTAATGTAGATAAAGGCATCGCTATTGCTATGAGTCTATGACTGGATAAAACGATATAACGTTAAATGTTTTGAATGATAAAATGTAAGGACAATAAACACTCGTCTAGAATAATATATGGTTTATCTGTGTTCTTCAAGCCATCTCGTGTATTTTCATAAGCCATTGCTAATCGACATACATAGAATATGAGTATAGCATTTATTGTCTGTCTCATTCTGTGATAAGAATCCACATCGGATCACATAAGGAAGTTATTTCAAACACTCGACTAATGTTAAGAATTAAAAACAAGTTCTAATGTTTTGTTTTTATAACTCTTGTTGGACAACAGGTTTAGAAAGGCTTATCATTGCATTTCATTAGAAGGGAAGATGCTCTGCGTGTGTTGCTTTTTCAAATATAATCGGGGAAGCGTTTGCTCATTTTAGCACGTGAAATCACTGGCGCACATACAGCAAATTCCGAGAGAAATAAAACAAGGAAGCTATTTAAATGCAAAACCGAAAAACCACAATTCACAAGCGCGTATTGAACCGTGGAGGTCATACCGAACGGTTCAATATTATATTGAGAATTGCAACATCCTTAATATTTACGCTTTGATTTGAACGAAAACAGCGTATCCAGCATACGCAAGTTTGCGTCCAGCGGTTACTCTCTAAAATGGCACTACACGTACAAAAAAGTATTCTCATCGCTTCATAAAAGTCACATTGAACCACTGATGGCAGATAGACTGTTTTGACAATGTCTTTCATACTTTACTGGGTCTTGATAGTGATACTTACCTGGCAGTCAATGGGACAGTCACAAACCTCCTGGTTTTCATCCAAAATATCATAAATTGTGTTTCGAAGATGAACGAAGCTTTTACAGGTTTGGAACGACATGGGGGTAAGTGATTAATGACAAAATTTTTATTTTGGGGTGTAGAAACCCTTTAAAGGATTAGTTCACCTCCAGAATAAATATTTAATGTAAATTTACTTACACCCATGTCATCCAAGATGTTCATGTCTTTCTTTCTTCAGTCGCAAAAACTCCATCTTATTTTCTCCTCCAACTACAAAATCGTTCGACATCGTGGTTTAATCTTTTTTTGTAAAGGGCATTTGACTCTCTTTGCACTTTTGCTTTGTAAAAACTGGGTTGCTACTTCCACCTATGTCACTCATGCATGATTACGTAATGCGTGAGGACAACCTAGTGCAAAACGAGCATTTTTGGTTACAAAATATATGAATTTTAAGGTTTTTTTTAGAAAATGACAGATTATTTTGCTAGATAAGCTGCATTGAAACTGCAATTTGGACCTTCAATCCATTGGGTCACATTGAAGTCCACTATATGGAGAAAAATTCTAAAATGTTTTCCTCAGAAACCCTAATTTCTTTTCGACTGAAGAAAGACAGACATGAACATCTTGAATGACATGGGAGTGAGTAAATTATCAGGAAATTTTTATTCTGGAAGTCAACTTCTCCTTTCAGGCTAATATGCTGATTTGGCATTCAAGAAACATTTGTTATTGAGGAAACGTAATATATTTTCAGGATTCTTTCATGAACTATAAGTTCAATACAACAGCATTCTTCGCTTAAAAAAAAAAATCGTAGTTTAGGTGAGATCAGGAACGTATAACGGTTTCTGCATCATGCAAACGTTTTTAGTTACTCATGCATTTGGAGAAATGCTCTATTCATCATCAGCCATGATTCCACAATATCTTCCACAAGCAAAAGGGGGATGTACTTGGGGGATTACCGAGATAAAGCAAGTAGTATTTGGCTGGTTATGTGATCTCAACATGTCAGATCAGGAGGCAATCCTGCGCCATGTAAAACAAAACTGCTCTTATTAGACCGCTGCCATGACTGGAATTTTCATCTCAAATGAGTGTGCATCGTTTTAAACACATTTTATAAAAGTACACTCATTTTTTAATGTGAACAATTACTGCGTGCACTTTTAATTAGAAACAAAAATCATAATTTATTCTTTATAGTCTCACAGATTCAGTGCACATTTGAATGAAGAAGTAAGCAAAGATGAAAAATGAGAGGGACCCTCTTTTGGTGCCATCTGAGTGCTGCAGCTGATGAACGACATGCTAGTGTGACAGGAGAGATTTCATTGCACTAGTGAGCTGATGTTTAATTTGTCTCAGTTCTTCAGGCCCACATTTTTCCCCTTCCTTCATTTTCTCTTTTTTACTAAACGTCTCAGTTTTGAGTTAATTAGACCAGGTCAGATAGCGAAACTCTGAGAGGTTTGGCGATCTACCGAAGTGTTTCCTCAGGACCATATGGTAATAATCAGGCTTAGCCGTCATCACAGTGACACATACTGACGCTTGTATCCCTCCCTCTCCATTACACACAGACTCCCGTAATCCCACCCAAACATTTACCGTCAAATGACGTATTAAAACCCACACCCTGCTAGCTCAAATAAAGTATGATAAGGAAATGGGAAGACGCCTTCAAATTACAGTTTACATAATTGCCCCACTTTTATGAAGACATCTTTGATGTGTATGCATATAAACTGTCATTCTACTATTCATTGTAGCCACCTTTTAAGTCAGGATGTCAAAAGCACCATTACTTTAGTCACATGTTGATTCTTAAGTAAAGTAACATTATCTGTATTGTTTTCTGATTCATAAGTGGCTCTCACATTAATGTTTGAAGCAAATCTGAACAAATCAATTTTGAAGTGGTGAACTGAATATAAACCTATTAAGTTCAGTTCATGGAAAAAAAATGGATGTCAAAATTCCAAATCTGTGGATTAGGCAGTGAAATAAATTCTGATAGACCTGTTGCTGTTTTATTATTAGAATATTAATATTAATCAAGCAAGCAATGTTAACATTATTATTTATTTAATAAAATGTTATAATATACACTGCTGTTCAAAAGTGTGGGAACAGTAAGGTTTTTTATGTTTTTTTAAGATGTTTCTTATGCTCATCAAGGCTGCATTTATTTGATCAGAAATCCAGAAAAAACTATAATACTGTGAAATATTATTTCAATGTAAAATAACTGTTTTCAATGTGAAATATATTTGAAAAGTTCATGTGATGCAAAGCTGAATTTTCAGCGTCACATGATTCTTCGGAAATCATTCTAATATGCTGATTTATTATCAATGTTGAAAACAGTTGTACTGCTTAATATTTTGTTGGAACCTGTGATACTTTTTTCAGGATTCTTTAATAAATACAGTTAAAATAGATATCTTTTCTAACAATATAAACTACAATTTAAAAGTTTTATTTTACTTTTATTCAACAAGGAGGTGTTAAATTGATTAAAAAAAAATTATAGCAAAGACTTATATTGTTAGAAATGATTTCTATTTTGAATATGCTGTTCTTTTTATTGCTATAACTTTTTATTCATCAAACAATCCTGAAAAAAAGATCACAGGTTCCAAAATTATTAAGCAGAACAATTGTTTCCAACATTGATAATAAAAGTAATAAATCAGCATATTAGAATAATTTCTGAAGGATCATGTGACACTGAAAGACTGGAGTAATGGCTGATGAAAATTCAGCGTTGCATCACAGGAATAAATTATGTTTTAAAATATATTAAAATAGAAAGCCTATATTGTAATGTGTAATAATAATTCACAATATTAGGGTTTTTTTTTATGTATTTATTTTTTGATCAAGTAAATACAGTAAATACAGTCCAGAATTCTTTAAAAAACATTAAAAATCTTACTGATCCCAAACTTTTGAACAGCAGTGTAAATGTAAATATATTTTTACTACTGATCAAACTTTGAGGTCAGTAAGATTCTTTTAATTGTTATGAAAGAAGTCTCTTATGCTCATAAAGGCTGCATTTCTTTGAAGAAAAATACAGTTAAAACAGTTAAAATATTGTAAAATATAAATTTATATAAATATATATATTTTAAAAAGTATTAATTTGGCTGAAATTTCAGCAGCCATTACTCCATTTTTCATAGTCATGATCCTTCAGATCTGATGTGATTTATATATTTATATTAATTATTTATATTTATAAATATTATTTTAAATAAAGGTGTATGTACATTAGCATAAAAATTTGCTATGGTATCAAGAATCAATAAATTTCACTGGCAGTGGTATCGACTATGGAAATTTAAGTATTGTAACAACCCTAAATCTATATTATTTAGTACATGCATTTTATTAAATGCTACTTAATACTACTTAAGCGTTAACAGTTGTTCTCTTCTGTCAATATTGCCTCACAAGCTTCTTTTCAGGTTTATTTATCAAAGTTACACTTTGATTAGAGTACAGAGTTATTGAACTTTAAATTCTCAGCAGGCACAAGGGAGTTTTATGGATTTTCATCAAACAGGTTTTATTTTTAATGATGTGCTCAGTGAGAGGCCTGAGGACCCAGTGATCTTTCTCAGCAGGGTGTTAATTATTTCAGAAGCCTTTAGGAGTTTTAATTGCCAGATTGTACAGAACAAGATTAGAAATTTATGCTGGCAGGTTGTTTATTATGCTGATAAAATGATGTTTTTTCTTTAAAATAAGCAGACTAGAATCATAACAAATGTGTGATTCAGAAGAAGGTGACAGCCGATGCCCTTTAAATGTAAAAAATTGCAATCCAAATGTAAAGTACATACTGATGATTACAAATGCACATTGACCGACCGCTATGCATAATCTGACAAAATATCTAGAGGTTGAGTTTAATGACTGATAATGATTTGTTTCTCAGAACGAGAAAACGGGAAGGACCTTCCTCAATAATTAACTCATTTTTGTCTGTTCTCTTCCTCAGGTGTCTAAGAAGGACTTTGAAGGCTTCAGGAATTTATTCCACCGATTTCTGCAGGTGAAGGGACCTTCAGTAGAGTGGTCAAAAATCAACAGGCCCCCTGAGGACTCGGTAAGATAAGCAAGTGATTGATCGCAACACAGGCCTAATTCTTACACACTCATATTATTCATTTCATTTGATTGTAGACTTATAAACTCAATATGCAGAGAAAGCAAAGCCTGATGTATCTATACACGCTTCAGGCATTAAAACAGACTGAGAGCCTTTCTTTTGAGTCTCGTGTGTGGGCATTAGTGTTGCCTCAGGCTCTGGGAATTACCCAGCTGTGATTAAGTCCAGCATGAAAAAATTTGCATGACATTCATACACGTTTAGAGTTAGAGTAACAGTATTAGCCTTCATAGACCTAATGTGAATGATTGTGTGTGTGTGCAAGGAAAATCATAAATAAAGCTTTGAAATGGATTCATCTGTGGACAAGGCAGAGTGCAAGGAAAACAAGTCATGAACAAAAGTATCTCCTAATTTGATTTGGCTGTGTGTGTGTTCGTGTTTCACATAAAGAATCCAGTGTCGGTCTGCTTTCCTCTGGGTCTGTGCTGATTATGCAATGTTCTCTTAGAGCCAGAAACCCACACGGAAGACTTTCAGCTCCGTGAGGAACCACATGCAGACTGTACTATGAAACTGTGAAGTGAAGTGATACTATAGTCTGCAGCATATAGCCAGGTCATTAGAGCAGGATATTAAATGCCTTAGCTCCTTCCAACTCCTTTCAGACTTCAAGAATGATGTTGACTGACCCTTGTGTGTATATCCATGTAAATTTAAGGATATTTGAAGAAGGTGATGTTGAAATGCTGTAATATGTTTGGTTTGGGACATTGGGACCTTAGGGATGGGCTGTCTGTGCTTTCTCTCTTTGTAGCTTGAGGGTGTGTCATTGTGTGCATGTCCTTATGAAACAGTCTTTGACAAAAAAAAAAAAAAATGCTCATTCACCCTTAACATCTGCTGGGTGTTTAAAGGCTAACCAGTCCTTGTCTGTTTCCACATAACGTCTGGATCCTGTAACATCACGCCTTATGTTTGCTGTAATAGTGACCACTGTTGTCCCAGTAGATATAGCTATTACACCCATGATAAGTGGTTGATTGACTTGTTTGTGGTTTAAAAAGGTCATTATTGGAACTTTTACCCAGAACTTTTTACCCAGGTTTTATGTCGAGGTCATCATGACATTTTACATTCTTTATCTCCCAAACCCACACAATTCACCAGATTTAAAAATGCAGAATGCACTTCACACAGACTGATGTTCTCAAAGTAATTTTCAGCTTTTAAAGGGGAAGTTCACTTTCAGAACTAAAATTTACAGATAATTTACTCACCCCCTTGTCATCCAAGATATTCATGTCTTTCTTTCCTCAGTCGTAAAGAAATTGTATTTTTTTTTTTTTTTGGAGAAAATCATTTCAGGATTTCTCTCCATATAGTGGACTTCTATGGTGCCCCCGAGTTTGGACGTCCAAAATGCAGTTTAAGTGCAGCTAAAAGGGCTCTAAATGATCCCAGCCAAGAAGGAAGGGTTTTATCTAGCAAAATGATAAATTTTCTAAAAAAAAAAAAATGTACAATTCCTATACTTTTTAACCTCAAATGCTCATGTTGTCTAGCTCGGCATGAACTCTTGTGTATTCCGGTTCATGACAGTGAGGGTACGTCGAAAAACTGACCCAGTGTTTAGAAAAGTAAACGTAAAGATCAAACGCTGTTTACAAAAAGTTTTTTGACATACCCTAACTGTCATAAATCAGAATACACAGTGCTAGACAAGACAAAATGTTAAAAAGTATATAAATTGTAATTTTTATAGAAAATGACAGATCATTTCACTAGATAAGACCCTTCTTCCTCGGCTGGGACCGTTTAGAGCCCTTTGAAGCTGCATTTAAACTGCATTTTGGAAGTTCAAACTCGGGGGCACCATAAAAGTCCACTATATGGAGAGAAATCCTGAAATGTTTTCCTCAAAAAACATAATTTCTTTATGGCTGAAGAAAGAAAGACATGAACATCTTGGATGACAAGGGGGTGAGTAAATCTGTAAATTTTTGTTCTGGAAGTGAACTTCTCCTTTAATGCCTTGTATTATTTCTATGAACATTTAAATACTGCCATCAGCCTCTCTTTCTGTAAGATGGAGAAGCTCTTCTAATGTGCTTGCGAAGCAAACAGACTCATGAGACTAATGAGATTCTGGACTTGTGACTCTGTGGGATCTGTGAGACTTTTTATTTATGCAGTTTGTTAATTATGAATGTGTGAACAGGTTTGAGTTTTGAGCAACTGGAATGTGGCTGACCTGGAAATAAGTTGTCGACAATCTGATTCAACCTGTGCGGCAGGTTTAAGACACAAGGATTCCTGGCCTTCGTTTCAACCTCAGATCTCACATACTTGCTTTCTGTTGTTCTCTGGATGACTGGTTAGTTAAGTTCAGTCAGCTTTGGGCCTTAGGAGAAGTGGTGTCATGGTGTTTTGGAACTGGGCTCATGTTTAGTCACATGCCTTTCATTGGCAAAGTATGCCACCTGAGCTGCATTGCAATTATTCAGTCACACGCACAACAAGAAACAAGGAACTGAAGACACTTGTAAAACTGTAGAGACTTAAGCCACACCACCACAGCAAGAACAACTGATCAGATACTCGTGTATATTAACACAATTAATAACACAAGTGCTAAAAGGCTGGTTTGTTGAGTGCTCTAAAAGAGATGTTGTCAGATGTTGAGATTATATCAACATAGGAGACTGACACATGCGTTACACCACTACACACTATTGTTACACTCTCTCTCTGTAATGCTACTTAATCACATTCAACATATATCACTGCTGTTACTGAATTATTTTAAGTCATGAGTATTGATGGATGGCATTATGAATGTGCGTGCATATGTTTGTTTGTAGGCCATTAAAATGCAGTCAATATAGAAGATATTTTTCAGGGCTGTTTTTAATTACAAGGTTGACTGATGATCTAGTTTCACTGCATGGTAGACTTGAACCGAGCCAAAACAACAAACAAAACAACAAACAAAATTTTAAAAATGTAAATGGTGTTGTCTTAAATGAACTGGATTAACATGTAAATTCCACAGTGTATGAATATAGTAATAATTACATACCATGTTGCCATTTGACACCATTGTCTGTGTGGTGAATGGGAGTGTAAATGTCATATAACATTCTTTGATCAAGTCCTGTCATTCTACAATAATGTGGCTGAATTTACACTACCAGTCATAAATTTTAAGATTTTTAATTTTAAAGAAGTCTCTTCTGCTCACCAAGCCTGCATTTATTTGATCCAAGGTACAGCACAAATATTTCAAATATTTTTACTATTAACTGTTTTCTGTTTGAATATATTTTAAAATGTAATTCATTCCTGTGATTTCAAAGCTGAATTTACTCCAGTCACATGATCTTTCAGAAATCATTCTGAAAAAAAAACATTTATTATTATTAGGTTGAAAACAGCTGAGTAGATTTTTTTTTTTTTTTTTTTTTTTTTCAGGTTTCTTTGATGAATGGAAAGTTCAGAAGAACATAATTTACCTGAAATGGAAGTCTTTTGTAACATTATAAATGTCTTTATAATCACTTTTGACCAATTTAAAGTATCCTTGCTAAATAAAAGTATTAATTTCTAAAATTTCCTTACCAAAATAAATAAATAAATAAAAATTATACTGACTCAAAGCTTTTGAATGGTATAGTGTATAATTTTACAAAAGTGTTTGATTTCAGATAAATTCTGATTTTTGGATCTTTCTATTCATCAAAGAATACTGAAAAAAAAATGTACTCAACTGTTTTAAATATTGATAATAATAATAATAATAATAATAATAATAAATGTTTCTTGAACAGCAAATCAGCATATTAGAATGATTTCTGAAGACTCATGTCACACTGAAGACTGGAGTAATGATGCTGAAAATTTAGCTTTGATCACAGGAATTACATTTTAAAATATATAAAAATAGAAAATAGTTATTTTAAATAGTAAAAATATTTTACAATATTACTGCCTTTGCTGTTTTTGGATCAAATAAATGCAGGCTTGGTGAGCAGAAGATACTTATAAAAAAAAAAACATTAAAAATCTGGTAGTGTACGTGGACAGACTATCCCCACAGTTTTTGAAGGAATCATTTAGGGATTGAAAATACATAAATGTTTACACAGTAGACCATTTAAAAGGATTTTCTCTTTGAAACGGCTCAGAGAACTGTTTCCTCCCCGGCTGTTGTTCTCTCCAAGTGATGGGCAGCCCTGGGATTTCAGCCACCAACCTCTCTGCTGCCAGCCTCACTGTCTGAGCACCGTAAACTTCAAATATGTATACAAAAAGACGCATACTCCGTATTATATTTCATCTGATCACTGAGACTGTATATGGCTGTATCTGAGCACTTCATGACCAAGAATTTACAGATTTTAGAATTGTATGGAATGGAATTAGTTCTGTGGTCACAGATTCCACCGATTTGAAATGAAGAATGATTTTTGTCATAATTTGTCACCAAATCAGTTAAGCACAAACTTCACCCCACAGCTGATTTTATTGGTCAACTCAATCACTTTCCTGTCAAGAAAAGTTTAGTTTTTTTTATGGATCCAGTTCAGAGTTCAGAAATCTCATGGATGGATCATGATAAACAGTAATGCTATCTATCAGGATGCAGGGTTTATTTTAGGATTACCAGGATTAGAGTTTATCTTAGGGTTGGGGTTAGTATTTGTTTCAGTTTGTGTAGGCAGTCAATACTGCGATTGACATGACCAGTGAAATCTTTTTGACTGCACTTTGGTTTGTGCTTCACGGGATTGGGGAGGGGGGAAACATGCTTTCATTTTATCTTTACCCCTCTCTTACACAGACACATGTGTCTTGACTTCCCTCTCTCACTCACTCGTTTCTCTCTGACAAACATTATGACCTTGGTTACATCATCCTCTCCATCTGTCTGTGTGTTTATGTCACGGAAATGCTGAGTGTAATAGAGATATAATGTTTTTAATCCTTTTTCCATGCTTGTGGTTATCTATTTGTAATAATATCATAAAGTGGGGCGTTGTGCTCTGAATTTTAGCGCAAGTATGTAGTGATATTTTATTGGTATCTGACTCATCAGTGATGTCTCATGGTGGTGTCCCATGGCCCTCTGGGAAACAAGAGGAATGGAGTAAAAGGAAAGGCTCTTTTCTTACAAAAACAAATCCGTCGTCTTTTTCTTCTCGTCTTTCAGTCTCCCTCCCACCAGTACTATTGATCCAGCAGTTGGACTGTTTATTCAGTTAAACAGTCATTTTTTCTGCCTCTATGAGATGTGTTGTGCTTGCACAATGTGTGTTGTGGTTGTTTGCTGTATTTGAAAATGATCCTAGTGACACATTCGTAACAGCGCACTAACCTCAATGTTTGACTTCTAATCCCTTAGTCAGATTTTTTTTGTAAAAGAATCCAATGAGACACACACAAACACACACACCAATAGCAACAGCATCTGGATGAAATTTAGAAACTTCATTGTAGTCACTGGATGGATCATTTATGAACTCAAGTATAATATAATCCAGAACTCCTTACATAAACTTTCAGATGGTGATAAAATGTAAGCATGTCATGACTGACAGTTGTTTGTCTTTCTTGTCTTTGTTTCAGATCCAGCCATATGACAAGATCAAGGCAAAAGGTCTACCGGACAACATCGCAGATAGTCTGAATAAGTTGGTGGTGGTGAAGCTGAATGGAGGTCTGGGAACCAGCATGGGCTGCAAAGGGCCCAAGAGCCTTATTAGCGTCCGTAACGAGAATACTTTCCTGGATCTAACCGTCCAACAGATTGAGGTTTGTCATATGACACTGAAAGTCAAAAGTTTTTGAACAGTAAGATTTTTTATGTTTTTTAAAGAAGTCTCTTCTGATCTCCAAGCCTCCATTTATTTGATCCAATTTTAGCAAAAGCAGTAATATTGTGAAATATTTTTACTATTTAAAATAACCGCTTTCTATTTAAATTTATTTTAAAATGTAATTTATTTCTGTTATCAAAGCTACATTTTCAGCATCATTACTCCTTTCAAACGAAACCCGAAAAAATTCTACTCAGCTGTTTTCAACAATAATAATAATAAGTGTTTTTGAACAGCAAATCAGAATATTAGAATTATTTCTGAAGGATCATGTGACTGGAGTAATGATGCTAAAAATGCAGCTGTGAAATCACAGGAATAAATTAAATTTTAAAATGTATTCAAATAAAAAAAACGTTATTTTAAATAGTAAAAAAAAAAAATCAAAATTTTACTGTTTTTACTGTACTTTAGATCAAATAAATGCAGGCTTGGTGAACAGAAAAGACTTCTTTAAAAAACATTAAAAATCTTACTGTTAAAAAACTTTTGACTGCTAGTGTATAGTTTCACACATGGAGGTCTATAATGTTTTCCTGTTTCCTGTTTTAATGTTTTCTCAATGACGGTTGTTTAGTGGGGCCTAAAAGTGGCCATTGTTCCTTTGATTTAAACAAGTTTGTTTGTTGCAACGAAATACCACGAACATTTCCATCCTACATAATTTTCAATATGTAATTAGCATTTGGTTTAAAAATACACATCACTAGAATTCTGGGAATGTACATTCAGTTATGCTCTTTTTTTAAAATGCTTTTCAAATAAGAGAGCTTCTCAGATTTGAACCCAAAGAAATATAAATCAGTCCAGCTGGGGAAAACACAGCAGCTGTATGAGAGATTTGAAAGTGAGCAAGTAGACCTCCACCCACAGGTCTTAAATCACAAACATATGTTCTTCTGTCTTTCCCTTCTCTTGCTCTACTCATCTACAGCTGTACAACTCAGGCACATTCCTTCATTTATACAGAGCGAGCATTTTAAACCGGCAGCAACGGGCTCTGTGCTAGTTATTTTTCTCAGTGCCGTGGACTGAAAGATAGGTAGTGAGCATGAAAGAGAACTTAGGGTGAAACCGAAACAGAGAGAGCTGTGTTCTGGGCAAGAGGGAAAAAAAGATAGGGGCTGAACACTGAGCCCTGTGGGACGCCCTCGCTGAAGAACACTCAGCTCAGTGTCTCTTCGACAGACCGTTTACCTGCCTCATGTCGTCAGATATCCCACTCACTGAATAAGGCCCATTAGTACATGTAAATGGGTAATCTGTCCTTCTTTCTCAGAAATACAGGCTGTCGTTTCTGTACTTGGCAGGCCTTTAGCAAGCCCTTAGCCCATCTTATTACCATTTGGCTTCTCTTCAGGCTGAGATTTATGGGCATACATTCATAGGAAACTGACTTAACATGTGTCATCCAGCAGTGTATGAAAGAATATGATGCATACTCCTTTTAATCATTTTTATGATAAATTTGTAGTTATTCTCAGTATAGTTAACCATTAACACATGGGAGAATTACATTTAATTATGGGTAATTCTTTAATTAGGGAAAGGGTTTTTTTTTTTTTTTTTTGTAGCCTAGTATGATTGTAAAAAAAAAAAAAAAAAAGTTTAAAAAAATTGCATTGAACTTTTTTAAATTTGACAGATTTTCTCCATTTTGAACTTGCGCAAGATGGTTAATGTCAGCTTGTGCTGTTCATTTGGACACTCATGTGTTTTTACCAAAGGTTTTCTGCAATTTGTCTCAAGATTTACTGCAGAAACTGGTGTCCAGCACTAGGCTTAAACTTTGAAAAATACCCACTTTTTTACTTTCAGTTTTTACTGCAGTACTGTTGATACCTTGCCAATTCACCTAATAATGATCTGATTAATTATTGACCCTGTTCAATATCCCAGTGTAACTACAGAGATTAGATAGGAGAGATGTCTATATCCATTTGAGACCATATTTTATCAGCTTGGCTCTTGTGTTAAAAATCTCACGTTTACAGCGTTGTTGTCTAAACAGTAACTTCTATTACTTAGAATTTTCTAGAGTTCATTGTCCCAGATAAAACCGAATGTGCTGCAGAATGTAATAAACATGCCATAGTATCTGTATTAATGAGAAACAATGTGGGTTCACAGTCATTGTTAGCTTGTTTAGAATGTTAATAGATAAAACATGAATTAACTTGAGTGATAATGTTTTTACTAAGTAATTTGTTTTTCTCTGTGGTCTCTAGCACTTGAATAAAACATACAATGCCGATGTTCCACTGGTGCTCATGAACTCTTTCAATACGGATGAAGACACTAAGAAGATCCTGCAAAAATACACGCATCACAGAGTCAAGATACACACTTTCAACCAGAGCAGGTATTACGGCCCCCATCCCCGCACACACACATTTACCTGAATGAAATAGACTTTTGTTTACTATCAAATGAAGCTTAGTTAATAAGCCTATGCTAAAATCATGCATTTTAAATGAAAAATATTTTCAATAATTTTCAAGATTTATCTGACTTCTCACAGCAAGTATTATAAATATAGCAAAGTAAACATATGAACCATAGAAGTGAAATCTCTTATTCAGATCAGTACTAAATAAAAAATAATATGCATTTTGTATGATCCCTCTTATTTTGGTAAAACAGTTAACATTTTGCAGATTCTGTAGGGTGTATGTAAATTTTGACCTCAACTGTATGTAATTTGAGTACAATAGATCACTCACCTATGACGCATTGCATTAGCACACACATCTAAACAAAGAATCAGATTGTAATTTGGTGTTTTGACTCAGTGCAGGATGGGGAAAAAAAGTTGAATTTCTACATCTTCCTGATGTGTGCTGCTGACCCTTAGTCGCAAACATTTAAAGTTTTGTAAAAGCAAGTTAAAGATTGATGAGGTTTCTCAGCAATAATGGGGATACGTTAATATTTGATGGACTCGTCAGAGCAGAAATTTATCTCAAAGCTAACAACAGACACTTGTGGGATATGGTTACATATGTTATTCAGAATACAGCGCTAACAGAGAGCACATATTTAGTCCCGGTTGAAGCTAAAGCTTGTGTAAGAGACAATATGATGAAAGGACAAGGAGGAGGATGAAGGCTACACAGAACGTCAGATGTTTTCCCTGGCTTCATTTGACCTGAATAAGCTTGAAATTGCAAGAGCGAGAGGAGATTTTAGAGCCCCTCTGAAAGTACATTTGCATAAGCAGTGTATTTTCCGTGCCCATAAATATAAACAAGGCTAGAAATGTTTTCTTCTTTCCATAAAGAGGAAACACTTTATGACACTTAATTTGTGTTTCTGCATCGATTTTATCTCTCGATTTTATCTTTTTGACTTTTAGGGACTTTGGTCAATATGACCAAAATTTTTATTTCACAGACTATTGTTGTTTTTGTATTATTTATATACTATTATTGTATTATTATTAACTTTAATTAGCTTTTATTTTTATATTTTGAGTTTTATTTTACTTTTAATTCACAAGTATTTAAATCTATATTAGAAACATTACAAATTTAGACTTTCTCTCCTGAATTTTCCAGGTATCCACGAATAAATAAGGAGTCATTGCTGCCGGTCGCTAAGGACATGGCTATGACAGGAGAGACTGCAGATGTGTGGTATCCTCCTGGTCATGGTGACATTTACGCCAGCTTTTATAACTCCGGTCTGTTGGAGCAGCTCATCGCTGAAGGAAAGGAGTACATTTTTGTCTCCAACATCGATAACCTGGGCGCAACAGTAGACCTGTATATACTGAACCACCTGGTGAGCCAGCCGAACGGCAAACGCTGTGAGTTCATCATGGAGGTCACAGACAAGACCAGAGCTGATGTGAAGGTAAGAGAATATTAATTGTGTGGGATATCATGTATGTTTTTTCTTTTAATCCAAATTTAAATGCATTTATATCCATAAAGATCATTCAGTGACTTGGGTAAACCGATTTGTTCATGCACATAAATGTTTGTTGCATTGTCTTTAAACGTTGTTTGTGTTGCAGGGAGGTACGCTCATTCAGTATGATGGTAAGCTTCGGTTACTGGAAATCGCCCAGGTTCCCAAAGCTCATGTAGATGAATTCAAATCCGTGACCAAGTTTAAGATCTTCAACACCAACAACCTATGGATCTCCTTATCTGCCATAAAGAGACTACAGGAACAAAAAGCCATGGACATGGAAATCATAGTCAACCCTAAGGTAGAGAAACTGAAAGCTTAGTCAAGTAGTCATTTAGAGAACCAGACGTTTGATATTCTTCATTTCTTGTTTGAATTTCCCTTCTTAAGTCTTTGTCTCCCCAATCAGTCACTCTTTTATTTTACTGTAAAACACTATTTCTAGCTATGCACTAGAAATCTGTTTTATGCCCCTGGCATTCCTCTCCTTTACACTATCACTTCTGAAACCTTAGTTGAGACCCTGATTCATTTATCAGGCCACGTGGGAACTAGGCTTCAGCAGTCTCCTTTGTGGAGTGTTCACTTCTAAATCAAACCCACTTATAAAACTCTTTACA
Source organism: Labeo rohita (assembly GCF_022985175.1). Classification (NCBI taxonomy): domain Eukaryota; kingdom Metazoa; phylum Chordata; class Actinopteri; order Cypriniformes; family Cyprinidae; genus Labeo; species Labeo rohita. The sequence goes on from NC_066885.1 coordinate 15,470,798, forward strand.
CAAGCACTATAACAAGCTGATGTTGAGACTGTGTGTTTGGATGTCCTTTTTATACCAGACCCAATCTCTCATTTGAGTAGACATCATCTGGGATCTAGTTCAAGGCTTGTGTGATCAGAGAGTTTGATGGAGGGTTTTACACCTAAAAAAGGACATTTATATATGGTTTCTGTTGGGTTTTCTGTTCTCAGTCTATCACAGGAGACTAAAGAAATGAAAGGTAACCATAAGATGAAGTGTGTTTGTGTGTGAGACAGTTAGTTTAAAATTCTAAGTGGGCAAAAAACTTTAAAAAGCTCCCTGTGAGGACATTCAGCAACTGCTCAAATGAAAAAAAAAACTCATGTTTTGAAATATAAAATAACATTTTTCTTATTCTAGCACTGTGCCCAAACCAAACACTATATAGTGTTTTCAGTTTTCAAATGTCAAGTAATTTGTCTGTCCACACATGAAGCTGGTTATATAAAAAGAGGTTGCATCTCGATATGATGTGTAAAATGCAAAGGGGATAGCGTGGAGTAATTATAATATGCATTATAGAAAACCAATAGAGTTCTATAATATGTCCTCATTTAGATAGCCAAGTAAGTGTGTGTGTGTGTGTGTGTGTGTGTGTGTGTGTGTAGAGTAGTACACGGTTCAGCAGAGCTCCATATTGTAGCACCATTTCTCCCCCTAAGGCCCAGGCTCTCATCCAGCAAGACATATTAAGCTGAAACTTGAGTTTGTTCTAGATTTCTTCACATTCAATCCCTCCCTTTCCTTTTTCTGTCGACCTTATACTTTTTCTGCCTGTGTGAAGCCAACTATACAGTGCATTCAGTGATGCCTCACACTTCCTCAACGACATTTAAAATCACTCATTGTCCTTCATAGAACAAGTACACATAGTTTCTTGACAGATACGGTGCCTGTAGAAAATCATTATAATCCTTTGAAATTGTTACTTTGTCATACAGCCTAAAATCAAACCCCATTCCAAATAACTTTTCCAGTTTTACAGTTTTGGCCTAACAACATCAAACCAGTGAAGGAAAAAAAACAACAATTCTGCAAATTAATAAAAACCAAAAAAACCTGAATAACAGATTTGGAAAAGTCATCAGTCCCTTGATTTAATACTTTGCAGGGCCAACTTTTGCTTTAATTACAGCCATCAGTCTTCAGAACAAGTCTTCAGATGTCTAGCAGAGGGATGCAGGCCAGCTTTGTGTAAAGCTTGGGAGATAGTTGTCACATGCACAGTCTGACCAGACCCAGCCATAAAGCCTTGTAGGTCTTTCAAAGTTGCCTTTGGCCTCCTGGTAGCTTCTCTTATCAATGTCTTCCTGGCTCTGTCATCCACTTTGGATGGACGGCCTGATCTAGGCAATGTGCTGGTGATGCCATACGCTTTCCACTTCTTAATGAAGGCATAGCTAAAGCCTTTGAAATGTTTTTGTAGCCTTCTCCTAACTTGTGCCTTTCAACAACTTTATCCCAGGGGTCTTTTGAAAGCACTTTCTCAACCATGATGAATTCATTGCCGTACCATGCACTACTAACAGTGGAGTCTTCAAGAAACAGCTCGTTTTAAGTAATCTACACCACTACTATTAATGTCGGGTGGGGCAATTAGCCTGGTGTTTAATCTTGAAGTGGATTGCTTGCACCTGAGCAAGTTTTTAATGGTATGCTCTAAGGGGCTGATCACTTTACCAAGCCAGGCATTTCACTGATTAATTTTTAATAATCCTCCAGATAATGTCTACAAGCAGCTCAAAAAAAAGTTAGACTTCATTTATTTTATTTTCCAGGGTTTTCACAGGGTGTGATGTTTTCCTATAGGCACTGCAACATAAATATGAACTTCAAATCAATGTGAAATGAAAATTCACCCTACCTATTTTCTAAATACATGTTATGGGATTTGTTGTGAATGATTATTCCACATTTCATTTATTTGTTTTTTTAATTCAAAATGTCATAACTCGAATTTCCATTGTAACAACAGACTTCTCTCTGGTGACACATGCCAGAATTCTCTGCTCATTTTGGTATGCATAAACCCGCCTTTTCGTACAAGTAACTGCAAACTCGCATCCATATCTGCCTTAATTCAACTAAGAACCCATAAACAGAACCAAGTCCCGCCCTACATTATTTCAATTGTTTCAATTGGATGTATATAACAACACAGAAGAAAATATCTGTTCCATCTATTTCCATTTCAGTTCAGGTCTATATACAGTGGTGAATATAAACTAGGATATAAATGTTTTAAAGTCAGTGTAAAGGCAATTCAGAGAATTGTTTCTAAATGCATTATAAATGTTAGAAATGTATTGCTGAAAATATGTTACAAAGACTGAGAACTATGTAGTACTGAAAAGCTATTGAAAAACAGTTAAACAGTTTTTCACCATTTTTGTGTTCAGTATTTTTTTGGTCGGGCCTGAAATCATGCCTCGATGTTTGCCTGCTTAATCATGAGTTACTGTCATTACTTCTAGTTACTTCAGCCAAAAGCTATGCAAAAGCTATGCATTTGTCACATAAATGCATAGTACCTTCTTGTGATAACTTGCAAAACAGGTTGGTCTCCTTATTTAATTTTTTTTTTATATGACAGTTTAAGGCAGCAACTTTCCCAAGAGTGGGCGTTGTTTCAGCGCAAACAGCATTTGAGAGCTTACTGCGCATGTTTTACAGATTTTGACATTTAATTGGCCATTTTTTTGGCATTCAAATTTGGCTGGGTGGTTAATAACATTTTTCTGTGGTATGACAAACTCAGGACACATATTTAATATTGCTTATGCTTTACAGAGACTTTTAAGATTTTGAGAAATGTAATATAATCATTTTCTCCCTCTCTCTCAGACTCTAGATGGAGGTCTAAATGTCATTCAGCTGGAGACTGCGGTTGGTGCTGCCATCAAGTGCTTTGATAACGCCTTGGGTATCAACGTGCCTCGCAGTCGCTTCCTGCCTGTCAAAACCACATCTGACCTCCTACTGGTTATGTCCAACCTGTACAGCCTAGAGGCAGGGTCTCTAACCATGAGCGAGAGGCGCGAGTTTCCCACAACTCCTCACGTTAAACTGGGCAGCTCCTTCACCAAGGTACCATTAAAGACAACCAGATCTGCCAGCCAGAAACCCACTAAGATTTGAAAACAAGGACATCCTCATGATCACACCTTTTGGATTCTCTAAAGATAAATCTTGAGTTAATATACAGTCTAATATCTGATCCTGATCCAATTTCCTTTTTGTCCTTCAGGTTCAGGAATATCTCACACGATTTGAGAGCATTCCAGACATGCTAGAGCTGGATCACTTGACGGTGTCTGGTGATGTGACTTTTGGAAAGCAGGTCTCTCTAAAGGTAAGACCAAGGAACATTTGAAAAAAGTTGATTCTGCAATCGGATGTTTTTGCAGGATGTTGCACAGTCTGATTATTTCTGTCCTCGACAGGGAACCGTCATCATCATAGCCAACCATGGAGATCGAATCGACATTCCGGCCGGCTCCATGTTGGAAAATAAAATTGTGTCTGGAAACCTCCGGATCCTGGACCACTGACGCCTTTGTGTCGTGTGACCTGGATGCAGAATCACATGATCGACCAACAACTGTCACTGTCCTCATCATCATAACCAATCACAGAGACGTAATCGACATTCCGGCCAGTTCCATAAACGAAAATAAAAGTACCTGGGAACCTACGGATCCTAGAGCACCAACACCTCTGTGTCATGTGACCTTTATGTCAAATCACTTGACCACACCTGCCACTCTCAGAGCCTCCATCAGTGAACACCATACAACTTCCATGTCATTCCAGAGACATTATTTTTGTAGTAGTTTGTGTTTTTAGTTTTCTGTCCTTTAGTGATCCTCGAATTTTCTATATGTAACACAAACCTCATTGTTGTGTTTTTAGTTTTTTACTCTGAGAATGCAGTATTTGTCTCGTTGTGTCTATGGCATCACAGACTGACCCTTCGGGGTCAGCGTCCTCTACTCGCTAGAAAATGTGAAAGAAAGAGTGCAAAGCAATAAGCGTTCTGCAACAGTGAAGGCTGACGGTTCTGTCTTTGTGTTCTAGAACCTGTTCTAGATCCTGAAAGTTCTGCAGAGCTAAATAAAGTGCAATATGGAACAGATCAATAGCAGTTTGCATGTCTTCATTTCTGCTCAAGTGGATTTCACAGTAGTTTGCTGGAAATTAAACACCTGCTTGTTATCTAAAGTAAGAGAGGGAACAAACTTGTGCACAAGAAAAGGAAAGGAAGCAAAGAAAGCGTCTACTATTACAGCAGTGTATGAAGGCTGTATACAAGGTCTTCCAGACTCCCTGGAGGCAGGAGGTTATTGTGTTCCACTGGTCTGTTAATGTGAAAGCAGCCAAGCATTAAACTTGCTGTTAATAACCTGCACACGAAGCAGCACACACACACATGGGTGATTTAAGATCAAAGAGGTCCTGAGATTGTTTTCACAGCCTGACAGTCATCTTTTGCACGGACAAAATGTGAAACTTCATACTGTACAAATGACTACTTTGTCTGAATAAATGCAAAATAAATCACTAAAAATAACACTTAATCATTTTAAGAGCTACAAGTGAATTTAGGCAGCATTATAGTGTGAAAATTGGTAGTTATTTTAATATATGCTAAAGATTCCATTTAATCCATGTTATTAATTTACTGGGTTTTTAAAGATTAACTTCATAACCGAGTGTTATGATGGTAATCTAAATGAAAAAATTCTCGATGGATCCTCTATTCCAGACTACAGTGTTTTGGACTAAAAACAGTTCCTGTCACATATCCTTTTTTTATTTTGCACCATAACGGAACCACACGGGGATAAAACGTTTTTTTTGGCAAACACTGTGTCTTAGTGTCACAAGATGAATTCACTAGAAGCAAAAACAGGAAATAGGTCTGACACATCCTCCTCTGATGTAATAACAGCTACTTTCCAGAGTATAGTGGTAGTTATTATTGGTCAGTAGGGGTTTAACCAGAAAAACACTTGAATCATTTGCACAGGAATGCATGAGCAAATTAGCTTGTTCAGTAGCACAAATTTTACTCCGTAAAATCAAACAGCCTGTATTTTCAGAGGTATGTGTAAATGTTTCAAAGGGTAAAGATTCTTTGTGCATCACGATCAATCTTGGTTTTTTATATACACACTAGGGGTTAGGGTTTCAGTCGCCATTACTAATACTCAGCTCTCAATGACAATTTCTGTACCGGTAATATACACTACCAGTCAAAAGTTTTTGAACAGTAAGATTTTTAATGTTTCTGAAAGAAGTCTCTTCTGCTCACCAAGCCTGTTACAAAGTATAGCAAAAACAGTAAAATTGTAACATATTTCAAATATCTTTTTTCTATTTGCATATATTTTAAAATATAATTTATTCATGTGATTTCAAAGATTTTTAGAATCATTATTCCAGTCACATGATCCTTCGGAAATCATTCTAATATTCTACTTTGCTCAATAAAAACGTTTATTATTATTATTATTATGTTGAAAGCATCTGAGTAGAATTTTTTCAGGTTTCTTACATAAATAGAAAGTTCATGAGAACAACATTTATCTGAAATATAAATCTTTTGTAACATTATAAATGTCTTTATCACCACTTTTGATCAATTTAAAGCATCCTTGCTAAATAAAAGTATTAATTTCATTTAGCTTTGATCACAGAAATAAACTACATTTTAAAATATAATCAAATAGAAAACTTGTTTTAAATAGTAAAAATATTTAACATTTTTACTGTTTTTGCTATACTTTCGGATTAAATAAACAGGCTTGGTGGGCACAAGAGACTTCTTTAAAAACATTTAAAATCTTACTGTTCAAAAACTTTTGACTGGTAGTGTAGATGAAAAAAATGCTGCTGAATACTTTATTTTTTTACTTTTATTTTTAACTATATGTTATTTGTAAGGCTGAATTCTAGAAGTAATAGAAGTAACTTTGCAAATTGCAAATGAATAATCATAATTTCCAAGTATTTTTAATGAACTAAATATAGCTTCAAAATAGCCAAGTAAGAAGTCGATAAAAAAAAAAAACAATGACATCTATCTAGAATGTATCTAAACATTTTCCAGAGAAGACCAGCGAGTGATTTTTCTCTTTTTGCGTCACACTTTGGTGAACTGTGTTGCTGTGGCAGTAATGGGCTATTATTATTGATTTTGACATGTAAATGCATCTACAACAAACCACAAATAAAATCCAAAAACATCCTAATGCAAATGCCACCGTCACTGTGCGTAATCCATTTTGCTGCTCCAATAATAACAATCCGAGTAAAATCAATATCACTTTCAGCTGAGAACACCTCTGAACACATACTGTTAACTCAGCATGACTATATGGGCCTTTCATGATATTGTTTCAGGTCAGTAATGAGGGTTATGGGGACTATTAACCTCAAATGTCATGCTGACATGCTGATACACACATTTATGCTTTAGGGGCTCGTATACAAAGATGAACAAATGGAAGTGAAGAAGCGGGTGTGAAGATGATTTAACAGACTAAGAAAGTGGGAGAGAAATGTCTGCCGTCAGATTGCTACTAATCTATTTACAAAGTTTAAATTACTTGAAAACCAAATTAGAAAATTGATTCTTTTTTAATTAAGAGTGAGTAAGGAGAGTCATCATTTTCTTTTTTTGTACTCAGTAAAAAGTTTCCTCATTAATCGGAGGCCTATTTGACGGAGATTTGAAAAAGTATTCCTGTTTCAAACATGAATCCATTGGTCTATGTTGGCTCCTCAAACGGAAGATATTATAATTGGTGCTGTTTTTAATCTTATTTATCAGGTTGTCTCATAACTAGCGCAATCAAAGGTTTGGTGGGAATTTGGGTTGTACTCACATCTGTGTTGATCCGTCACACACACTGCTGTTGTAGAAGTACTGTATCCCTGAAGGACATCACATGACTTGATTTTGTCTGCTGCCCTCATTCTGCTGACGCAGAGGCCACTTATGTAAGTACAGACCTATCAAAAGACAAAAAAGGCTCTTTGGTGAGAAACGTAAGATTAGCCTTTTGCTATTCCAGATTTACTTGTCTATGTTCTGACTCAACAGATTAGGATGCCAGAATATTCAAAATCTGATCTGGTGTCATCTGATACAGACATCCCTCCCAGGCAAACTACCTCTTACAATTTTAGGTTGGGGTATTTGAACTAGTGTACTGACATACAAATTTATTATTGATTACTTTAAAACTCGTTCAGGCTACAAGTCTTTTTAGGGCCTTCTTCAGCTTCTAAGAAAAAGAAGTCAAGACATTAGGAAAAGTCTTATAATGCTGCCACCCTGTGGCCATCTTGTTGGCCTTCGCTTTCACACACCAGAAGGCAATAGAATTTTAATTGAATGGTTGAAAGAATTAAAATAATCCGGAAAAACGCCTTGATCTGTATAGAAAGAAAACACAATTCCAGCAGTAAATTAAATGGATGTTATTTAATTTAAATGGATGTTTTTATTTATTTTACTTTAGTAACAACACAACAACAAAAAGCACAAGAAGAAATATAAGTAGCTTTGTGATTACTTTACATTACCTAAAGCTACTTACATTACTTACCTAAAGCTTTTCCTGTACTTTATCTCTCTAAAACAGTTGTGTTAAGCAGTGTTGTGATTCCTTCAGTGTGGTATTGTTTTTATACAACAGTTCAATAAACATGAAGTTAATTGAGTAACTTACATTTTAGCCACTGTAACAGTTTGTTTTTGCACAGACATCGAAAATCTTTCCACACGAAGCCACAGCACGGTAACCGTTGCTAGTCTCCGAGCAAAACACAGCAGTGGCGTTTAGCTTCCGTTTTGAACGAACCGGTTCAACGAATGATTCAATGATTCACTCATAAAACAGATAATTATTGGTCGCCAGCTTTTGGCGTAACCATGTAACTTGTACAAAGAGTAGCACAGACTGACAGAAACCCGAAAATCAACACAAAAAAGTGATTCAAATAATTAACCGTCGCTTGATATCATAACCCCGCCCAACCAATCAAATTCTTTCCATTTGTGGCTATATGTTTCTTGTGATTGTTTTTCTTGTTGAGTGTTGTATTAATTATTAACAATTAATTAACAACTATATATATATAAAAATTAACCAGACCTACTTAAAAGATGTACTTGTTCCGCTAATATTGTTTTGTAATATTGTACTGTTGTATTGTTTTCTTTCTTTCTTTTCTTTTTCTTTATTTTATGGACAGATCTCAGGCTCTACAGTAAAAAGTTATAAATCAAAAATGCTTAAACTAAAAAAAAATGATATAAAATAATATATTTTAATAAATATCAATTTATTTTGTGATTCCAGGAGCCAGTTGCATAAACTTATTAACGACTAACTAGCGGTTAACCAAGTGGTAATCAGTCTCACTTTTCGGATTCTAATTAGACCAGTTCCCACTTTATGTAGCTTGAATTTACTGAAAGCTATCTATCTTATTTTTCCCGACCTTTTCAAAAATGAACCATGGTTTTAGTAAAAGTGTAGTAACCATGTTTTTTGGCGTATTGACTACCATTTGTATAACCACAGTTTTACTACAAATACCATGGTTTACTGTAGCAAAAGCACGGTTAATTTATTGTTACATGTTTAACTATAGTAATCTTGTTTTTTTGGTTTTATTTGTAGTAAAACCGTGGTTAATTTTTGTCGAGCGGACTCGGCCATTTGTAAATGTGGGTGTGGCTTCCGGTCTCATCAGCGACCAGCTATTTTTAGCTGTACAAGACAGCTTGTTTTGCTGCTTTATATAGAAAATTGGGTTGTTTTATCTATTATTTTATGGTATTATCTTAATTATGAGCACAAAGGTTTGTAGTGCGTTTTGATGTTTACTGCACATTGTTATTCTTCTTGTTATTTCCTTATAGTGGCTAATAAACCAGAAGTCTCACCCATACTTACCTTACGCTTACCTCCACGTTGAAAAATAATGTGGATTAGCAGTCTTCAAGAAAAAAATAGATGGTTAACTTTATAGTATTAAGTAGGTTATGCAACCGGCATAGACCGACAAGAACTGCATGTTTAAAAGACGGAAAAGGGAAAAAAAATGTATAATAAAAACAATATTGTTTTAATTATATGAATTTAAATAATCTTAAAAAGCATCCTGACGCCCCTGGTTGAGAACCACTGTACTATGTTGTTAATATGTATTATTATTACCTATAAGCAGGCATTTTCATCTAAATTAGTTTAGGAGAAGAGGGCAGTGACCAACAGAACACGTTTGCACGTATCATATCTCATTATCATATATTACTTAAAACAAACATAATCCTTGAAGACAGAAATTGAATAAAAAGGTAAGAGTCAGCCTTGTCCTCAGGTGCCCATGAGAATAAAAAGAATAACACCCAAACTCTTTCAACATGCTTTTAAAAATTTTATTTGTTTAAAGTTGGTACAAAATGGTAGATCAGAAACATTCTCATCATTTGCCTTTATGCATTCTGATTTTTCAGAACACACACACACACTCTCTCTCTCTCTCACACACACACATACTAGGATCATGCAGACTGGTTAGACCAAAGTGACAAAAGACATGTCAAAGAACTCAAACAAAAAAAAAAAACAGAAAATAAAAAGGAAAAAAGCCCTTTACACACGCCGTCTCTACAGAGACAAACGAGCGATGCCCTTAAAAAGTCAAACGTGTCTAACAAATCTAGTGTGTCTGCTTAATACTTGGAAAAACACTCACAGGAGGAGATGAAGAATTATTATTTTGCTAATAAACCATCCTCAAATTACAGAAAAAATAGGGGTGTGGGGTTATTATGTCTGTGGCGTGATTATTAAGCTTCATATTCGCTCATAGCACTTTGAGCAGAGTGTGGTCTAGATCTCCCCACACGCAACAGACCCCAGATCAGCTGTCTGGATCTGAAATACTTCATGAACACATGCCCTGGTGGTCAGGATGGAGGAAACTCCCTGAGGTGAAAAAACTGCACCAGTATGCCGTGTCTGGGTGCTGTTCAGAACAGCAGGAACTGAACGATCTCTGGAAGTCGAGCTCGGACTCCTCAGGCAGAGAATCCACTTCACAGTCCTGGGATTCTCAACCCTTCAGACTCTCCAGAATTTTACACGTAACACAGTACAGCACATTTAACATTCGCACGGTACATACGACAGCATGTACATGAAATCAAACAGTCAATAACGTCATTACAAATTCAAATATATTAGCATACTCGTACACACATATACATACACATAGAGGTTCGTTCTTTGAGGGGGGCTATATTTTGCTTAATCTCAAACTTTCTTCCACAGAACAAAAAAGGTTTAGAAAAGCTGCTCTTTTCCATAGAATGAAAGTGGATGGGGAACAACGGTTTTTAAAGGAGAACAAAAATCCAGAACAAAAATTTACAGATAATTTACTCACCCCCCTTGTCATCCAAGATGTTCAAATCTTTCTTTTTTCAGTCGTAAAGAAATTGTTTGGTTTTTTTTTTGAGGCAAACATCGCAGGCATTTTTCTCCATATAGTGGACTTCAATGTTGCCCAAGAGTTTGAACTTCCAAAATGCAGTTTAAATGCAGCTTCAAAGGGCTCTAAATGATCCCAGCTGAAAAAGAAAGGTTTTATCTAGCAAAACAATGTCATTTTCTAAAAAAAAAAAGGTTACAATTTATATACTTTTTAAACCTCAAATGCTTGTCTAGCTCTGCGTGAACTCTGTGCATTCCGGGTCAATACAGTTTGGGTGTCAAAAAACTCCCATATCATTTTCTCCTCCAACTTCAAATTCGTCCTACATCTCTGCAGAAGTACCGACCCAGTGTTTACAAAGTGAATGCGCAAGGAGGGTCAAACACCCTTTACTAAAAAAAAATGTAAAACAATGATGTAGGACAGGAGGAGGTGAGTAAATGATCTGTAAATTTTTGTTCTGGAAGTGAGGAATAGACTGACATTTAACCTTATATCACATCAGTTAAAACGTCATCGTCTACTTGTATTGTATGGAAAAGAGCAGCTTGGACTGCTATACATGTCTTCTTTTGTGTTCCACAGAATAAGAAGGTAATATGGCTTTCATAAAACATACACTACTGTTCAAAAGTTTGAGGTCATAAGTGTCATTAAGTGTTTTCAACATCACTTATGCTCACCGAAGCTGCATTTATGTGATTACATTTTCAGTTTCAATATCTTCAATGTAATTGATTCCTGCGATGGCTTTTCAGCAGCCATTACTCTAGTCTTCAGTGTCACATGATCCTTCAGAAATCGTTCTAATATGCAACCACAAAACCAGTCGTAAGCAGCACGGGTATATTTGTAGCATTAGCCAACAATATGGGTCAAAATTATAGATTTTTCTTTTATGCCAAAAATCATTAGGATATTAAGTAAAGATCATGTTCCATAAAGATATTTTGTAAATTTCCTACCATACATATATCAAAACTTAATTTTTTATTAGTAATATGCATTGATAAGAACTTCAATTGAACAACTTTAAAGGTGATTTTCTCAATATTTTGATTTTTTGACCGTTGTATGGAAAGCTTATTTATCCAGCTTTCAGATGATGTATAAATCTCAATTTTAAACAACTGACCCTTATGACTGGTTTGTGGTCCAGGGTCACATATGCTGATTTGGTGAAAGTTCAAGTCTTTACGCTCACATTTGATCAATTAAATGTGTCCTTGCAGAATAAAAGTATAAATTTCTCTAAAAAAATAAAAGAAATTTTACTGACCCCAAACATTGAATGGCATTTTAAGTATTAACTATTTAGTTTCTTGCACACAGGGGGAGTGTCATTCATTTAGAAACAAAAAATTTAACATCTATTTTAAACTGAACAATGAAAAAAAGTTACCCTTTCTACTGGAATCAGAATCCCAGTAGCTGTTAGGTACAAAACAAATCACATCTCAGTTTGCAAACTGAGAGACTAAAACGGATCTATAAAAGAGGTAAAGGATTTTTTTTTTTCCAGAGGTTAGTGCTACTTTTCGCACTACGGATGGAAATAACTTCCCAGTGTCCCCAAAATATCCAAACAAGGGTAGTCATCTACACAGAAAAGGCTTGAACAGAATTTATGAAGACATTTAAGCACACAATTTTGCGAACACTCGCTGACAGGGCATGTGATTTTGGCCTGTGCTTAAAGGGAGGTGAAGATTTTTAGGCCTCTTGAGCTTTGTGGAGCTCAGCGAGAACATTTCTCTGAGCTACTGCAGAGAAGATTTCACTCACACAATTATATGTAACCTACATATATGAGAACAAATCTGAATGCTATAGCGAAGCCTACAAATGGAAGAGACTCACAAAAAAAGAGAAAAAAAAAACAGCTACACAGAACTTAACTCCCCAAACACACACCTATAAATTTTTATCTTCGATAAACATTGATAGTGTATAAATAAAAAAACATTAAGTATTTAAGTTAGACATATATGGAAAACAGTTATCTGGAATCTAAATGTAGTTGTTTTATGAAATGCTGTGAATCACTGAATGATTTGAGCTCATACATGGATGGTGTATTGCCTTTGTAATGCTGAGTATTACTGTTAGCAAATAAACAATGTACAAGTCATCATCTGTAACCATCGTCAAAAGACGAGCAGAGCCACCCAATCAGAACGCTCGAATGTGGGTGTGCATGTGCTCTGCTTTCATTTTTTTTTTTGCTTTTATAATCCTTTTATTTGAAAATATATATTTTTGTTTTTCTCTGTATTCGAAAAAGCAGTATAAAGGTCACTTACAAACCAGAAAGGGAGGAAAAAACAGTCTGAGAGCGCAGAAAAGTCATCTTTATAAAATCAGATAGCAACAGCAGAAAGAAACGCCTGACTAATGTTTGTCAAATGGGGTTACTGGGTAGGTGTGTTTAGTCCACGGGCCCCTGGAAGATCAGTCTGATGTATCCCTGCTCGCCGCTGAGCTGCTGAGCGCAGAAAGGACAAGCGGCGTGGAAGGTGTGCGTTCCATGAGGAAGAGGGATTTGACTCCAATACGCCGCTGTTTTTTTCTGAGCACACGTGGCCGCAAGGGCTGAATGCGTGAGTAGGAGGGGCCGCATCCAGATAGAACCCAGCCTCGCAGCCCAGCCACAACGGCACGTACGGCCCGCGAGCGCGACACATGGGACATTCCCGCTCACGGCCTTCCCTTCCGTCTCGCTCTGCGTCGCGGTTGCCCCAGTTGTGGTAGCCGTGAACGTGACCGCAGTTTAGGTAGACCCAGGGTTGCTTCTCGTCCACGATGTCCTTCCGCCGCATGCTGGGGAAAGCGAGGGTGTTGAAACCCACAGGGCATTGGGGACGAGCAGCGTTCAGCTCTTGCCGGAGCGCCTCCAGGTGTTTGACGGTGGGAGTACGGGAAAGCCCTTCAGCGGTGCGCCACAAGAGAGTCGCTCCACAGAGATCGATCAGAGAGCCGTCTACTAACTCTTGAGTCTCATTCTCCACCTAGAGAGAGAAAGTACAATGAGAAAAATTATAAATGGAGACCATATTTATGCTTTGAACACAAATGATGCCTGATTAAATCAAAGCAGGTAGATGCATTGCTGAAAGATTGCCTGCAGGGGGCAGTAAAGCCCCAACACTTGCTGTACAACAATGATACATTATAAAAAGAGCCAAAAAAAGACTATAATATAAGCATTTAATGCTTAAGACATCTGTTCCTTATGAGCATGCAATGCACAGACATAAATGTGTAAAACACATACACCCTATGATTCACGCATTCATCCTGGAATGATATAATTCATGGTTCCGACATTTCACAGAGCCGCCCTTGATCAGTCTTTAGTCTGACCTTCACTATACTGCATTAGCCACACACACACAGCTGTATGGACACTGTGTGTGAATTGCACAGTGTCTGTTTCTGAGCTGACTTATGTGAAGGTCACTAAGTGTAAGTGCAAATACAACACTGTATTTCAGCAAGTATGCATGGGGTGGGGGGGTGTGGGGTCACTGTTTTCTTTGCCCTCAACATTTAAAGGTCCAGTAACACATGTTGTGTATACAGTCTTATCTTGAATATCATGTAAATGTATACAGGGCATCAATTATAGAAATGACAAAAAAATAAATACATTAATAATTATAATAGCAATAAAAATAAAATACTTGAATTAAAAATAAAACCGTAATTAATAATAATAATAATAATAATAATAATAATAATAAAATATTTTATATTTTTTAATTGCAATTATAAATGCTTAACTGTTGTATTGTCATTTAAATATATCCAATTTCACTAATTTGGAATCAGCATGAACACAATATACAAAATTTGATATAAAAAAAAAAATACAGTAAAATCTGTGAAATATTATAATTTAAAATAACATTTCTATTTTATTTCGCTTTTCAGCAGCCATTACTCCAGTAGATATTGTCACATGATTTTTCAGAAATCATACTAATATTATCTTTAATATCATGTAATGTAAACAAATAAGGACATAACAGAAACAACAGAAAGTAGAGAAAATAAAAAAAACATTAATAATTATAACAGCAATTCAAATAAAAAAAATACTTTAACTTAAAATAAAATATTGATTAATAATAATAATTTAATATTTTTAAAATTGCAATTAAGAATGCTTAACTGTTGTTTTGTTTGAATATATCCTATGACTAATGTGGGATCAGCAAAAACAAAATATTTTCAAAATGTGATGTCCCGGCTTCTGAACTACTTGACTGTTTCAACAGCATCAGGCCAGAGTCTGAGCAGTTGGGTTTAAACTTTATCTGTTCTGAGCCAGTAAAGCCGAACGTCTCTACGGCATCACAGTTGAGCAGTGTTTGCCCAGCACTGAGGCAGCATTAGATCCATGTTTAGCCAGCACTGAGCCATCAGCAGGACTCCTCAGGAGCAGGACATGAACAGCAATCAGGAGTGTGTTTGTTCTGCCTGTGACAACCCAGATTAATGGGGCGCCTCCGAGCCTCTGGACTCTGAGTGCATGCGTATCAGAGAGAGTGTTTGAGTTGTGCAACAAGAATACATAAGCAGTTTGATTTGTGCTCCTCAATGTGGCCAAACACATCCCGGGCTCGTACATATCTAAGAGTCTTCACAGGTCTATATTTGTCCAGACAACCACTGAAGATAATGACTTGTTATGAGCACGGGAGGAAAGTGTTGAGTGCAGTAGTTCTCATTGGACCTCCTGTCTGACGCACTTAACAGATCAACTCTGGATCATCTTACAGCTTTGTGTTACACCGGACAGGGCAAAGCTGTCTCGCCTGGGCCGTTACCATGGCAACAGCGTCCCAGAACAACCGGTCAACGGCACCAGAATGCCCAACGTCCCGTCTTGCAGGGAGCCATATGACTGTTTAACAAGCTTCAATTTCAGAATCCCATCTGACATTGTATTACAGCTTTCACAAATGCTGATTCATAAACACTACCTGATATTTATGGCCTTTTGATTTGAAACAGAATATGTGCCTCTAATAGGGCTTGGTGCGACATGAAGTTATATACCTAAATGTGTCAACTCGTAAGTGATAATGCTATACCGTTTACACTGCGTTAAAGGATTAGTTCACTCCTGAATTAAAATTTACAGAATTTACTCAACCATGTCATTCAAGATGTTCATGTCTTTCTTTATCAGTCGAAAAGAAATGAAGGTTTGTAAAGAAAACAGGGTTTTTCTCCATATAATGGACTTCAATGGGGATGTTGAAGGTCCAAACTGCAGTTTCAAACGATCAAATGATCTGTCATTTTCTAAAAAAAATTACAATTCATATGCTTTTTAACCACAAATGCTCATCTTGCACTAGCTCTGTGATACTGTAATCACGTTGGAAATCTTTTCATGGTTAGTTCTTCGTCTGTGTACTTTGGTTTAAAAAATTCCATCTCAAAATCATCAGACATTGCCGTTTTACCTTTTTTTGTAAAGAGCGTTTGACTTTCTTTGCATGTTCGCTTTGTAAACACTGGGTCGGTGCTTCCACCTACATCATACATAAAGTTGAGCTAGTGCAAGACAAGCATTTGCAGTTAAAAATTAAATACATTTTAATTTTTTTTAGATAATGACCGATCGTTTCGCTAGATAAGACCCTTATTCCTTCACTGGGATCGTGTAGAGCCCTTTAAAGCTGCACTGAAACTGCGATTTGGACCGTCAACCCACTGATCCCCATAGAAATCCACCATATGGAGAAAAATCCTGGAATGTTTTCCTCAAAACCGTAATTTCTTTTTGACTGAAGAAAGACATGAACATCTTAGATGACACAGGGGTGAGTAAATCATCACAAAATTTACATTTTGAAGTGAACTAATCACTCAACCAATGCATGACTAAAGAAACCCACTCTAATTTACTGGATTTTCAAAATGATTTCTGGTTGAATATGCAGTAAAAAAGACCTTGTGTTGAGCACGTATATTCATAAATATACCATCAGAGAACTGACCATTTTCCCTCGCTGCTGTGCCGAGCGCGTCTCTCTCAGTGTGAACACATTTCCGCACACCGAAATCTCTCTCCACACACCGGGTTTGGAGTCCTCTGTGAAACCATGGCGAGGATGCATTACCAACACACCATTAGTAGTCAGACCGTCCATCTGTCCATCCGACGTCTTCCACTTCGCTGCTTTCTCCTGTAAGCCAAAAAAGGTTATTAGCATTTTATTTGAATAATTGAAGAGTCAGCTCACCTGAAGATGAAAACTGTCATTATTTACTTATGACATATCAAATCTGAATGACGGACTTTCTTCAGTGGAACACAAAAGATATTTTGAAGCACACTGGGAACCAAATGAACATAGGGAACCAAACTCAGGAGACCACTGCCTTCCAGTGTATGCGGGCAAAAAGACATGCCTCAAAATATCTTCATGTTTCACAGAAGAAAATAAGTTACACAGATTTGGACCGACATTAAAATGACAATAAACTGTAATATTACTATTTTAGGTAGACGACACAACATCAAACTATTCAAAAATAACATACCGTGCATTAAAGTCTACTAAGATTCTAGATCTGTTTTCTTTATACATTTGGACATATTTGGCCTAACATCAGTTGTTTATGCTGCTCAAAAGCAGTGCTTGTTTCTCAGGTCAAATCACCCACTGTCTTTACATAAGATGAAGTCACACTTCCTCGCTATCTCACCCCTAGGAAGATGTTCTTGGAGGAGTCGAATCCGGCGGCGTAGATGCGGGCGGTATAAGGGGGCGTTCGCTGACACATGATCCGGCATGCGAAGCGAGATATGGTGCTCTGAACCGACTGCGTGTCAGAGTTACTCTGACTCCCGGGAACCGTGTCGGTCACCACAAAATCTATAGGAGTTTCAGTTGAGCGACCAATCTGAGATGCAGAGAGAAATTAAACATTAAACACTGCAGAGAAATTTGTAAGCTTGCATCACTATACACAACTAAAGAAACAGTGTAGGAAACACAGAATCAAAGTAGATGCTAGTGCCACCTCTTTTCTGCCTAGTGACAGCATTATTTCAGGCTGACACATTTGAGTAGTGAGATTAATAGACGCTTTTGAACACAGTCCAAAAAGCAGTCGTAAAGGACGGCACAGCTTAGTCAGCAATAAGTCGGTACCTGAAACATATCTGTATTGCTGTCTTGAGTGTACTCCACCACCACCGTCTGTACACGGGACAACGTGTAGGAAATACTGTGCTGATCCTTGTTACTTATGGCCTAAAAAAAAAAAAAAAAAAAAAAAAAAAAAGGAAGAGATGATAAAATAACATGCATCAAGACACATATGCCCAAGAAATCACCACTTAATCATTACCCAAAGGAAAAAAAAAAATTATATATAAGAATATATATATATACGAATAAAATTCATAAATATATATATGTATATGTATACACACTATTGGCTAATGTGGAAAAAATATTCAAACGTTTATTGGGGAGCACAATACAGTCTAACAGACTGTGGAATCAAGCCGAGAGCTATTTGTGTGGAAGTGTGTGTTTGTGAAGGAGCCACAGAGAGGTCATTCATGAGCTCAACAGTATCCAGATGTGTGAATGGATACACCCTGTTCCATTACAGCTCAAAACCACCTAGGTTTCTGAATTCAAAACACCCCCAGAACCAAAAATGACACTGTAACTGCTGATTCTCTTAAGATAGTCTTGTGTAATGCCTAGGTGGAGTGTGTGTGTGCGTGTATACCTTGGCAGCCTGTGGGGTGCAGGCTACGTGTACAGTGCTGGGTTTGACACCGTTGGATTTGGGCCTTTTGAAGAGTGCAAACCTGCTCTTCCTTCTGCCGCGGTCCCCGTTGGGTAGAGAGCCATTATACCTGCAGAAAGAGAGTGAGAAATTCAACTGAAAACACCTGCACTCAACGATTATTCTACCAATTCAGCTGCAGGCAACAGGTGGTGAACACAACAGATAGAAATGCTTACAAAAGCACAAACAAAGCCTGTATGGTAGATATTCGATCCAATGCTTTTCTAAGGAAAAGCAGACAGTCATTTAAGCTGTTATCTGGAACCAAAACCTAACCTAAACCAAATTCCACAAAAAAATTCCAGAGTCAAAATACATAATCAACTCTTCATAAAATATATTAGGTAAATACATTTAGGTGAAATGACATAATGAACCTGACACAGCCTCACAACAAGTTTCTGTATTGCTATAATGAGCAAGGTTAGTAATTACAGTGATACCTGACGTCACATTCATATGTGGTCTGAAATTCAATTCAAACCTCATTTATAGAAATGCGTCTCAGTCTGGGTAATCAGGTCGTGTTTCAAGTAGGGCTCCCCTTGACTAAAGATTTTTCTGGTTGACTGGTAGCCGTTCATTTTAAGCATTAGTCGACCATTAGTCGCACATTTATTAATAAACCATATAAATCATAACAATGAGCCTTTAACTGCCTACATAGGCTAATAAGCGCTCAAGCGCACGCAAAAAAAAAAAAAAAAAAAAAAAAAAACAAACCTTGCCACAGCACACAGGCAGATATAAAAATTATAAATGTGTCAGGGAAAAACAGCATGAATAAATTAACATTAAAGTTTTAACAATTTATTGATAAACTAGCGCTTTCTTTGTTTTCGGCTTAAGAGACGAAGTCGGCGACACTGACTTGTCATCTTCGCAGTATATTGGTTTTCTATTTGAATTGGTTCATTTAAAAGTAGACATTTTGCTCTCTATAGATATATTTTATATAGATATATAAGGCAAGTCAAGGCAAGGCAAGTATACATATATACAGAGTTTGGGAGTTTCACGCTCAGGTTCACAGAGACTGAGATGGCAGAAAGCGCAATGTTTCGTTGTTATAAATGTATTCTTTACAAATTCAAAAGATGTATTGCTCTTAGCCGTATGACCAAAAATGACAGAGTATTTTAAGAGCAAGTGACCACACCGGCGCCTCCAACTGTCATGCAGTAAGCACGCTACTATTCAGCTTACACACTTGAAAAGCGCAAATTTTTCTAGGTTAGCATTAGATTGAGCTGCCATATAGAGTTGCGACTACATACATACATCTTCCAGATAAAAAGACATATTTGAGGTCGATGAATGATAGGTGGGTGTTTGGATGTCCTGCCCGATGTATTGTATTACCACATATACCGTATCTTTGCCATTTTCTGTGGATTTTTTTTTTCTGC
The DNA here is from genome assembly GCF_022985175.1 of Labeo rohita. Classification (NCBI taxonomy): domain Eukaryota; kingdom Metazoa; phylum Chordata; class Actinopteri; order Cypriniformes; family Cyprinidae; genus Labeo; species Labeo rohita. The sequence continues at coordinate 15,490,576 of NC_066885.1, forward strand.
AACTAAGCGACAAATAAAATTTTGGCCGATCAAGCCTCTTCTCATCGACTATTATGGGGCAGCCCTAATTATGTAGTAGTTTCTAAGTAGTTTCTTTCTTAATTGAGGACACGACATGACAGTACACGACATGTAACATCATACACAAAGTGCAATATTGTCCATAACTAAGGCACACGTGGCATTCCCTATGTACTGAACCATTCCAAATATCAGCTACTGTCTCTCTATAGTCCATTACCGCTAATAAAAGAACCAATTAACATACACCAGATCTAAACAAATGGATCTGATATTATCACTTACAAAATTTTAGTACTAAAGATTACAGCAGCATTTGAAAACCAAATCTGATTTGTGAGCAGCGTACACTACATACACACACTACATACCTGAGCTATGTCTGGTGGTTTCCTCAGTTCTCCACCCAATTACTCACTACCCAAATGTGCTTCACAGACTTCACAGTGTCTGCAATGTGATGTAGTTCAACATTGTGCTTTTGGTATTGTGTGGGTTTGGGTTTTAGAAGCTAAGCGATGGACTTTATTAAGTCTCTGATTGATTTAACATGAGTTTGCCGAAGGCACGCATTGACGCTGTTGAGTGCATTCTCAACATATTTTGGCAAACCCACATTATCACAATGTACTCTATAAACAAGCTGACCAATTGTGCTTGTTTCTCTTAAGGCTTTCCTTCAAGAGAAACTACACCATCTTTTAAATGAAGATCGGAAAACGCAATTAAGACATCTGGGGTTTCCCACCAGGTGACATCTTTGGGTTGAGTAAGTTTGAAAACACCTTATGTCCTTTATGGCAGAAACTGATGAAATGATCTCAAGAACTGATGTATGGGGGTAAAAAAACAACGTTAATGAAGAGTGAGTCAACACAGAGAGGGAATTTCATGGATATGATGTACAAACACGAGAACCGAGCAGGGTATTTCCGCAGCAGCGTTTTCTCATCTACAGCTGCATTCCTTCTGAAAACACTCCGGGAACGACAGATATAGGGAGGGAAACCCCCCCGGAGAGGTGTAGATGAAGGAAGTCTTTCAGTGTCAGCTGTTGCTGGGAGGAGAGAGTGAAATACAGAGGGAAAACAAGGTGGTGGAGGAAAATGAGCCATCTCATCAGGAGACTGACTCATGAAGCTGTGTGTGTGTGTGTGTGTAGTCAAATGTAGGTTATAACCTCAAGAGAGCTCTGTCAGAGCTAGAAACTCAGTAGTCAAACTTGTGTGACGCAAATAACATTTCCAAAGTTTCATGAGAATTAATATCTGACTCTACAAAGATGAAAAACAGAACTAAACCTCTAGTAGGGCTAAGCTATTTAGGGGGGAAAAAAAACATTAAAATTACGATTTTTCCTCATAAAAATGGCTAAGAAACACTATTTAATAACTATGCTATGGTTATTTGTCTGGGTAAAAAACAAAAATCCATTGAATGGTACATATTTTTAAGCAACATACAGATTATTTGGAACAGTATTTTTTTCCCTTAACTTGTTTCCTAATGTTTGCTGAATTGAGGGCCGACCTACAGCTTTTGATGGGGATGGCCTTTTGCTGCTAGTGCTACTACTGCCCTAAAAAGAAATAAAGTCTGACATGTTAATTTAACCTAAATCTGTAATTAGTTCATTTTAGTTTATCTTTTAATTACAGTACTCTAGATAGATAGACAGATAGACAGACAGATAGATAGATAGATAGATAGCTCTATAGATTTAAAGCTACTGCTGCCCTAAAAACAAAGACTGACATGATAATTTAACCTAAATCTGTAATTATAGTTAGTTTAAGTTGATCTTTTAATTACTATTCTTAATTACAGTATATAATGTTCTTACTAGCTTTGTAAAATTACACTGCATAAAACACGCCTGCACGAAACAAAAATGGCAGACGGGCTGAATGAGAACACAAATTGAGAGCAATACAGCATTTCCTCGGTTACCACTATAAACAAACCAGCGCTGCGCTAATAAATTATACTTTAAAGGTTCACTGACGTGCTTCGAAACACACAGCGTTAATCTATGTGTTGATGTAATTTCAACTGAAACAGGAAGACAGGGCAGGACATATAAAGCAGCCTGGCCCGGCCCGGCCCGGCCCGGCCCCACCCCGCCCCCACCCCGCCCCCTTTTTTAAACAGCCAACAGCGTTTCGTTCATATCAGAGCTATGTATTCACTATACAGAAAATACTAACTCTGTGAACAAGTAACTGATTTCAGTCAAAGCTTCAGCATGTATTTACAGTGTAGGGGGCAGGACACTTGAATTCTAGAGAGCATTTCATAGGACAGAAAGTTTGATGAGCAGCTGAAGTGCAGGGTGAAGTCATCAAAATTGTCAATCCATAATGCCAGAAGATAGAGACTGTAAGTTCTGAATGCTTATACGTTCTTAAAGCAAATTTTGTTATTGTTTTGGAGTACACTAGCTTTATAGAGAAAGCACTATATAGAGGCAGGTTGAAAAGACGGTCAGTTCCGTTCAGGGATACATTCAAATACATACAATGCCGCTCTCACGCTACACGTTCTCATGCAGTGAAGGAAACTGACAACACGCCGACAGACAAGAAAGAGTAGTTTACTTCTAGTAGGAAACAAGGTCTCAGCTTTAAAATGTTCTCTTTTTTAGAAATTCAAATAATAAATATCATTTTGTAGCTCTGTAATGTGTTGTGACAGATCACTGTATTGCCTTATTAGATCAATCAACACGTGAACCGATCATCTTTTCTCTTTACTTAAAGGTGCAATAGGTGATGGTCTTCAGACACATTTTTTGTTATGCTGGTTGAAAGTCTCTTCACATCCTGATAGCAATCATTAAGTTAAGTGGTCTAAATGTATTTATATTTATTTTTATAATTTGTGGAAGGCGTAGGACCAAGAAATGTTTGTCCAATCAAAATACTCGGTCCGAACGTTGCGATAGGCTAACATACCTGCCTGTCAACATATGTATTTGCATACCTCTGCGCACCCTGTCCGCGCAGACAGCATACGTCATCAGCACATTCACATACGCTATGCAGACAGAGAGTTTAAGTCCACCGAAGCTAATCTACTCTCCTGTCTGATTTGATTGACGGATAGAATGGCGGATTTGGCGTTATGACTGGTCAGATTGCCTGTCAATCAAGCTGTTCGTGAAGGGTCAATTCAATATTTTCTTCCAATGTTTCACGCATCGCAAACAGCAAGTTTACTCTGCCTGCTACAGTATTGTCTTTTTTTTGCAACTGTCTTCAGCATCTCTGGCCTCTGTTAAGGCCCGTTTAACACAATATTTCCACACAAATGACTTTTTGAAAATAGATTGCAATGCAGATTGTGCAAGTCCAGAACAGAGATCAGCTGAAATTAGGGTTGGGTATCGTTAGAATATTATCAGTTCCGATTCTGCTTATCGATTCCGATTCTTTTCAATTCCAATGTGTATAAAAGATGATATCAAGCATATTTATTCTGGGTTTTTTTTGCTAAACATTTAGTTGCAACTGAATACCATGAACAAAAATCACATAAAAACAAGATTCACTTTCAGCTGTTTGCAAAATAGAACTGCGTGGTTCTGGATAAATTGGGTTGTTGTTTTTCTTTTAAATGGAAGTTGTGGTTCTCTTACGATTCTAAAGAAAATAAAACATTAGGCAACTAAACAAAATCACATGTAGGCCTTATTTATAAGTGAATGATTCAGTGATTCACTCAAGACTTTTACTTGGTTCATTACTGGATGAATCAGTATTTTTGAATGAATGATCAAAGACAAATTCATTAACAGCCCCCGTTCGCCATCTACTGGCATAACGTTAATCAATAAATCTTTAACATTATTTGGAATGCCAAATTAACTTTCAAATGGATGATTTACTCTATTTTGATCGCTACTGTACATATCAGAGTTTATATCCAGACTATGAACTTTTATCCCAGTATATACTATGCGCTTAGATTAGCGAGCAAGTTCCTGGCAGATCGCTAGGTTGGGTCCTCACAGATGAAAAAAAACAAAAAAAAAAACAAAGAAGAACCGCATATAGGAATCGAAAGGCGTAATTGAAATTTTAATTTCAAAAGAAGTATCCAATTCCTGAACTTAAGTATCTGATTCTGGAATCGGAATCGATTTTCGATACCCAACCCTAGCTGAAATATAACAAACAAACAAACAAACAAAAACTGTGTGTAAGAACATACTACACATAATTAATTAAATCACAGCATTTGCAATTTGATAATCACACTAAGCCATATTTCACAAGGTACAGCTAAAACCGCAGTTTAGCGGTAACACAACACTTAAATCAGCCGTAAGCCAACACAATAATGGAGGTGAGTCCTCTATGGGATTCAAGATGAGAATCTAATCCAATCCATGACCCCTGAGAACATCTAATCAAAGAAGTTAATAAACAAAAAGCTCTTTTAGACGGTCATGTGGTGTTATAGCGCAGAAAAACACAGAAGTCTGTTCTTCAAATGAAAGTCAATGAAGTGCATTATGATACTCTAAAACCATGTTGAAACCCACTGTGTTTTCTAACTGAGGGCTCTGTTGTTCTCTTCAACATGGATCACTCTCACATTTTGCCCACAATGATATTACTAACAACAACAAAAACAGAAACATACAAAGCCTTCACACCATCTGACCCTATTTTCAGAAACACAAACACACACTTGCAAAGTTGTCACTGAGCATTACAAACTATCAGCTTCGACAACACGACAGATGCAGCTTCCTGCTGATCGAAGGTAAAAGGTCAAAAGGTCAGAAGGTCTTACCCGAGCACAATGAGTTCTCCGTATTTGACTGGCACTTTGGTTGACGACGTGGAGATGTTTTCCTGGTCGGGGGAGAACATGGATGCAGTGTGTGTGGGGGAAGGGGGTTCGTCCCGCTCCCAATGTGAACGCAACACAACCACACACACTCAGCTCTCAGCTCTGTCTCTTTTTCATCACCAACATCATCCTCATCACTCCAACTGTACAAAACAGAGAAAGAAACCTGTAAGGAAACTGTAAAATGGCTATTTTCAGTCACGCTTTTAGCTGGAGTATCATTTAGGTTAGTAAACCACAGGAAGGAATTGTAAAATTTCACCAGGCACCACTTAAACTGCTTTAGTGATGTTCAGTGGCCTATATTCCACAGTCTTGACCACACTCTTCCTCATACTAACCTGACTTACAGTACAGTCTGTATTTGTAGACATGAGATTAAAGTTGCTAACAAGATCCAAAGTTCAAATGAAGCAAGGTGGTGATCAGCTAAAACCAATCATTTAAGACACAATCCCATGCAACACATGATCTGCTGCAATTAACTTTTCTACCCAGAAACACAGGAAACGCATATTGTTCCTGCATCACAATGCGTCGCCTGTGTGCGTGTCAGAACGGTTTCCGTCTATCATAACTTTCTTTTCCTCAAGTGAGAGTCATTTTAACCATAGGTCCAGCCTACTGGTGCACTGGGAGGCATTTCATGTGAAACCTGGCCAGATTTTCATCTTACACGTGCAGGGAGGTACAATAATTCACTCAACAAGACAGCCGAGTCTAGATTATCATGACTACTCTCACTCTAAACCATGATTTAAAAGCTTTGTCCCTGAAAATTCATTATGATGTTTCCTGTCAGGCACTGCTGACCAAGTGAGGTCAGTGGAACTGGAGTCCGGAGAGACAGTACAGAAAATGAAACAGACAGCGTATGCGTGTTACCGAGGGAGGTTCCATCCAATCAGTGATGTTCCGAATCTGGAACAGCGTGTACAACAACCAGTAAATAACTCATCCTGTCAGTGACTCAAAGTCAACATGAAATTTTTTTTCAAAATGAAAACTAAAAACAAATAATTAAAGTTAAAATAATGATTAAATGATAAAAAAAAAAAGTAAAATATTATTTACAAAAATAAAATTGTAAAAAAAATAAAATAAAATAAAACTATAAAAGTAAAAACTAAAACAAAATAATAAACAAATAAAAAAAATAAAAACAATGATAAAATGTGACCCTGGACCACAAAACCAGTCTTAAGTAGCAAAGTATACCTTAAGTAGCGGGTATATTTGTAGCAATAGCCAAAAACACATTGTATGGGTCAAAATGATCAATTTTTCCTTTATGCCAAAAGGAAATTAAGTAAAGATTATGTTCCATGAAGATATTTTGTAAATTTCCTACCATAAATATATCAAAACTTAATTTCTGATTAGTAATATGCATTGCTAAGAACTTTATTTGGACAACTTTAAAGGCAATTTTCTCAATATTCAGATTTTTTGTACCCTCAAGCCGTGTTAACACTAGTGTGTTTTTGTTTTAAAACTGCGTTTTAAAATGAAAACTATCCTAGTCTACACTTGAGCTTTTACTGGCGGTCAAATGGGGCATCTACCTATACATATCTATGGGTACAAAAATGAGCATTATGATATCGTTTACATGGTCTTCAAGGATACGCAGAGCGAATGTGGACAGCTACGCCATTGTTTTCAAATGTCTCTGTTTTGGTCCGTTTACACTAAAACTCAAACCTGGAATTTTCAAACTAAAACAGGGTCTGCAGCATTTTCAAAAGTCTCTGTTTTGGGCCGGTTACACTAAAACGCAACCCCGGAATTTTTAAACTAAAACGGGTCTGCAGCATTTTCAAAAGTCTCTGTTTTGGGCCGTTTACACTAAAACGCAACCCCTGAATTTTCAAACTAAAACAGGGTCTGCAGCATTTTCAAAAGTCTCTGTTTTGGTCCGTTTACACTAAAACGCAACCCCGGAATTTTTAAACTAAAAAGGGGTCTGCAGTGTTTTCAAAAGTCTCTGTTTTGGGCCGTTTACACTTAAATGCAACCCTGGAATTTTTAAAGTAAAATGGGGTCTGCAGTGTTTTCAAAAGTCTCTGTTTTCGAGGGTCAAAAATGCTGGAGTAGTGTAAACGACAAGCGTAGCCATAGCAAAAGTTATGTGTTTTAAAACAAAAACGCACTAGCATAAACGCAGCCTCAAAATCCACATTTTCAAATAGTTCCATCTCGGCCAATTATCTTAAACCACACATCAACAGAAAGCTTATTTATTCAGCTTCAAGATGGTGTATAAATCTTAAATATAAAAAAATTGACCTGGTTTTGTGGTCCAGGTTCACAAATATATAAAACAAAAATGAAAAATGTAGGCCTGAACATGAGAATGTTCCATATTAATGTTTCCATATTAATCCTTTCCTACTGCATGCTTTACAAAATCATTCAAAATATGAACAGGAAAGTTAAATTAATTACATGGGCTCAATTCTGATGTTTTTCCATGTGGGCTTTAACGCTGCCAACTTGTATATACAAGAGCTCTGTCTCTTCATGTCCATCTTTCGTTCTTTGTCCCTAAACAGCGGCGCCAGCTACTCCGGGGATTCGCACCCTCTTCCATCCCTCCATCCAGACAGTCCTCTTTATTCACACCTCGCTCCTTCCTCCCACAGCGATCCCTGTCCCACATACCAGACTGTTGCTACGGGCTTAAACTGTGTGTGTTAGTGCTGTACTTCTGAGTCACTTACTTTAAGGGTGTAGTGTAGAATGTGGCCATACAGTCCCAGTATAACACTTTAACAAGGGTTACGAGTGTTAATAGGGCACATGCATAAACTGCACTCATAAATTCCTCACAGGCATACAAAATCAACACCTGCCCCATACAATCCTGATAATACCATCAAAGCATGTGGTCTAAATGACATCCACAGCACGTGAAGTTCTAACAGGTGCTAGCCTGAGCTGTTAACTTCTCGTATATCAGCAAAAAGTGTTTTAGGACAATTAAGCAGCCATTCACACAAAAACAAGGCTTTTCCATTGTTTATCTATGTGAACATGCACTAGATGGACATGTTTGAGCATTATGTTCATATTTAGCATCTTGACACAGCTTACAAATATGTTGCTGCTTAAGTTAAAAGTAGCTCCGTTTTTTTTTTTTTTTAATTAAAAAAAAAAAAAAAAAAAAAAAAAAAAAAAAAAAGTCTGGCTTGAGAGAAAAGAAGCTTAACTAGTAATCGGCATGTCTTACTAACAAGTGACCACAGAACAGGAAGTCAATGCTGATGTTAGAGAGGAAAAAAAAAAATAGGTGTTTTAAGTGGAAACCCTACTCGCAACCGTTCCTACACCACTGAACAAGTTCATTTGTCACACTATTGTACCATTAAGTATAATAACAGCAGTTCTTCCTGTTCTTAGAAATCACACTGTTTACACACGACCCCTACACTCAAACAGAGAGAGAGGGCGAGAGTGTGAATAAGAGATTAGAAAGTGAGAAAGCAAAAGAGAAAAAGAAAAAGGTGCTTTGCAACACACCACCTTCAAAAAAGTACAGAGAAAGTACACATCAGACAAGAGTGTTATGCAACTTTTAACCACAAGCCAACCTTTTTACAGAGAGAAAGAGAGTATGAACCTGTATCAATGGTTGATTTGTGTGTTGGTTACTATCAGGCCTGAAAAGCTAGTAATATTAACAGGAAAAACCAGCTAACTACTGTGTATTTACACAGCAAAACACACTTGATGACATCCTTTATTGCACTTTTACAAAACACAATTCTAAAACCATTTAAATAACTTGGAGTAATGCAAAGTGGGAGAGAGAAAACAAAAGGAAAAATAATCTTTTTGAAGGTCATCAGATTTACGTATCATCCATGTATGCAGATTTCTCATGTATTTCACTGTTTGCTCCATCTCTCTCAGTTTCAAACACAAAACCACCTCACATAATCAGTAAAACAACTGACATACTCTCTATGTCTGCACATCTCCTCATCTCACCACAGAGAAGAGTTTCATGAAACCTAAGTGAAACAGTTATATAAAGATTCACATGGTTATCGTTTTACCTCTGTACACGCAACAACGTTATTTTGTGTTGCAGAGTTACTAATTCAGAGAGCTATTTTACAGTCAGCAACTGGACCAAAATACAGTACGGGACAGATGCACACCCTGTTTCACACACACCCCTGCTGTTTTTGTCCTGATTTGTCTCGCGCTCCCTCTCTGTATACTGACCTGAAAAATAACCCACCCCATGAGGAGCGTCACAGAGAGGGTTAGCGTTAAGCCTGCACAGGACTGTGACTGAGAGCAAGACTCACGCAAACTCCTGATCAACAAGCAGAAAAAAAATAAAACAAATGTCAGTCACAAAACTAGGACTGTTTCAGTTGAGATGTCAACCACCACGGCTCAGCCCACATGGCTTTCACAAATCAAAAATACTGAATATAGTTCAGCTTTTGTTTCAGTACTGGTGAGAAGCGGTGAGCCAGCTCATAATAAATCTTCAGTGCACACAGAGATGCATTATTTTGTCTCAGGTTGGGCTTTAGGCCCAGTAACCACAGCAGCTTGGCTTCATTTCCACAACTTTACAATAATATGGAAGTGGCTTTACAATACCATAGAAGTAAAAAAAAAAAAAAAAAAAAAAAAAAAAAATGTAGTGTGGGAACTTGATTTTGTCAATCAGTTATTGATTTAGATCATTCTCATTTGCTAAATGCTGCAATCACAAGTAACTTACAGGATGCTGGAGGGGAGTGGTTACTGATTTAAAAAAAACGTTTAAAAATGATGATAACTTCATGCTGACTCTGTCTAAATATACAATCAAGTGTACATCCATGAAATCTTCTTTTCTACATTTTTTACAGAACATGGTTTCAGATTGTGTGAAAAGTGACAGGGCCTCCAATCCCAGAACATAATACTGGTGAACTGTAAACACGTGTTAACATTCCTCTATAAATTTACACACAGTTTAGGTACACTGATGTGCTATTGTCTGACATATTAACTGCAAGCAAAACCTGCCAGACTTCACAGACATGTATGAGTGTTCAGGTACATGCCTGAAGCAACTTTTTAGCTCAGACAACTCCCATACAACTCCCATACAACTCATTTAGACAGATACAAGTACAGTTTCACCCAATACAGAAAAGCTCATTAGAGTCAAAAGCTGATTTTACTGCATTAAAGGACCAAATAAATCCATCAATATCAAACAATTAGCAAATAAGTCACTTCTACACACTATAAAGGAGACCTAATATGCCCCTTTTTACAATATGTAATATAAGTCTCATGTGTGTCTGTGAAGTTTCAGCTCAAAATACTGCACAGATCATTTATTATAGCATTTTGAAAATGGCCATTTTGAGTGGAAGCAGAAACACGCAATTTTCATGCATGTCTCTTTAAATGCAAATAAGCTGTTGCTCCCCACCCCCTTTTCCAGAATAGGCCTGTGCATTAACAGCTTGAATCTCAGATACTCTGATAAAAATCATGTTTGATTTTATCATTTCTGATATAGGGTTTTCCAAACGCACACATCCGAAGTATGCGCACAAAGCTGCATTTGAGAAAAGTTCTCTTTCATGTCTTATTGCGCTTAAACTGTCAAGTTTATGTAAAAAACACACAAGTTACAAAAACTGTCGGTTATGTCTGTAAAGGTAAGGAAGCTGGAAAAGAAATCTCATGTTTATTAGATCTGTGTGATCTAATATACAGTCTCCTCTGAGGCTGGGACTCTAAATAGTGATTTGTGTTTGTGCTGTGCAGCCAATGACAGAACAGTTAACATGCTTTGCTCAAACTTTTACTAAGGCGTTAGAACTGGTACACTATTGTCGCTTGCGAAAACAAAACGCAGTGCCGTGGGTGAAAACGTGCAGATTAACGGGCGATAATATTATAATAAGATCCCCTTTCTGCATCACGGATGGAGAGGAATCTAATGCGTTTGTTTTTTCACAAGCTTGCAGAAAAAGGCTTACCAAAACAAAGTTACTGGGCTGTCCTTTTTTACATTTTCTGGGTTGGTAGATGCTCTGTGGGAACCGGTTATAGCACTTAAACACAGAAAAGGTCAGATTTTCATGATATGTCCCCTTTAAACAGTGAAAATAGAATTTCCCACATGCTAAAACCACCAAAAACTCAGATTCAAAGATTAGTCTGTAGGAGTCTCTTTCAAGAGCTCTTGGTGGAAAAAGAGGTGCCACCTCTGTAATTAAAATGAGAATTTCAGAACTCCAGCTGAATCACAAATGCAGGTTCTAGCATCACTTTGCTGTCATGGGAGGTCTGAATTACAGCCTAACAGTGAGGAAAACTCCTTTCATGAGTGGATAGGATGTGGAAGCTTAAACTGTTCCCACCGAGAAATTATGGAGACGTATCGGTGGCATCTGTGGTCTAAAATAGATCCAAAAGTAGAGAAGGAAGTTGAAATGAGAAGTTAGGAATAAGCGGGGAGGGACACATCTGCACCAAGATGGGCATCTGGTCTGTGGGATACACGAGCACCACATGTGGGTGATGGGAGTTTGAAGTGGAGCATGTTGGGTGTGCAGCTGCTTCTCAGTAGAGGGAGCAGACGAGCGTTACGCACCCGCTGAACACCCGTACGCATGGCCAACCACAGACGAATTAAAGCTGTCTGGATTTGTACACAACAGTGTCAAAGGAAACTTCCAGTCTTTATGAGACTTCAAGCTTTTTTTAAAGCTCAGGAAAGGATTTTTAAAAAGTTTTTGGCCTTTGAGAACGTACCTTTCAAACTGTTCTGAAAAATAAAGTTCTGTGCTAGTAAAAACCTAATACTGTTTTGTAAATATATTAAAAATAATAGTACAAAACTAAAATCAATTTTAAATGCTACAAGTGAATTTAGGTATTCGTTTTTAGCTAAAGATTGAGCATGCATAATTAATGAGCATGGACATTTAAATAACCAAACAAATTTTTAAAATCAATCATAAAGTTGCTCAGAATTAAAATTGTTTGATAATTTACTCACCCCTATGTCATCCAAGATGTTCATGTCTTTCTTTTTTCAGTCGAAAGGAAATTTGAGGAAAACATTCCAGGGTTTTTCTCCATATAATGGACTTCAGTGGTGGCCAACAGACTGAAGGCCCAAATTGCAGTTTCAATGCAGCTTCAAAGGGCTCTAAATGATCCCAGCCAAGGAATAAGGGTCTTATCTAGCGAAACAATCAGTCATTTTCTAAGAAAAATACAAATTTCTATACTTTTTAACCACAAATGCTCATCTTGCACTAGCTCGACCCCACACATTACATAATCATGCACACTCGTGACGTAGGTAGGAATTCCAACCCAGTATTTACAAAGCGAACGTGCAAAGAAAGTCAAGCGCCCTTTATAAAAAAAGGGTAAAACAACAATGTCAGATGATTTTAAAGTTGGAGGAGAAAATGAGATGGAGTTTTTCGCCCTACCCTACGTTTTTGAACGGAAGTACACAAACAAAGAACTAACCGTGCGTGGCTTTTCCAACTTGATTATGCGATGTGTGAAGACGTGCATGCGCATCGCAGAGCTAGTGCAAGACGAGCATTTCTGGTTAAAAAGTATTTAAAATTGTATTTTTTTTTTTTTTATTTTAGAAAATAGCAGATCGTTTTGCTAGATACGACCATTATTCCTCAGCTAGGATCGAGTAGAGCATTTTGAAGCTGCACTGAAACTACTGGATTTACATTTTGGACATTCACCCATTGGCCATCACTAAAGTCCACTATATGGAGAAAAATCCTGGAATATTTTCCTCAAAAAAAAAAAAAAAAAAAAAAAAAAAAAACACACAACTGAAGAAACAAACACATGAACATCTTGGATGACATGGGGGTGAGAAAACGATCACTTCTCATTCTGAAAGTGAGCTTATCCTTTAATAAGTAGTTCCAGTCTTTAATTATGAACAGATGAGCTGCGTTCAAAGCAATTTTAACACAGGTACGTAGGTCTTGGAACACCCCAAATTTCTCTGAATACCAACAAACTGAACAATTCTCAAAATCTATGAATCGCTTTACAAGTAACTACACAGACCGACTAAAGGATCCTAATGAACACTTTACAAAAACATTCCACCACTAACGAGAAACTGCACATGTGGTTAATCACAGTAAAACTGCTGAAAGGAAGCAGGTGACCTCCACCTGGGTAGGAACATCAGACCTTACCACATCACCACTTTCCCACCACTCTATACAGAAAAATATTCAAATAAATATAATGCTGTCGACCAAGAAAGATGCACAACGGACAGTGCAGCATCATCACAATGATGAATTTGAGCTAAAGAAGAAAGCATAGATGGTGAAGAAGAGATATGGTGAGATGAATCAGATATACAGGAGCCTCCACGTACACATGCAGAAGAATCACCATATGCATTGAAGTGCAAAACAAAGCATCTTGCAGGTATAGTTCACCCAAAAATGAAAATTATGTCAAGATTTACCCTCATACATTCCAAACCTGTATGACTTATCTTCTGCAAAACACAAAAGACATCATTTTGAAGAATGTTGGAAAATAAACAAACAAAACCAAAAAAAAAGACAGTGAAGAATTTCTCAAAATATCTTCTTTTATGTTCCACAGAAGAAAAATCATAAAGGTTTGAAATGACATAAGGGTGAATAAATAATGACAGAATTTCAGTTTTTAGGTGAATTATGCCTTTAAATATTATACAGGCATGTACACACCAGCAAAAAGTGGCCTAAAGTCACCTTTTACTTGCAGAAAAACAAAAATCAAAGCTTGAGAAAAAAATTCAGCTAGGAACAACAGACCTTTGAAGCAGCGAGAGAAACATCAAACGTTTCCTACATGCCACTGTGAAATGTTTAAAACCAGAGTTTTTTTCTAGGGCAAGGGACAACTGCCGACCCCACATACGCACTTTGGAAATGCAAGTGGGTGCATTTTTTTGTAATGTGGTCCTTTTGCAGGTCATGCAGCACTGAACACTAAATCTTATTGGGTTTAGTGCAAATCAAAGAATTTAGACTGAAAACACACAAAATATTAAACCACTGTGCTACTTCTGAACCGATACAGTAAGACACATGCAACAGGTGTCTCGTATTGGCACCACGTATCAAAGAGGATGTTGAGAAAGATAGAGAAATAAAAGTTAAAAAGAAACCAACAGACTTATCAGCTTATCAGCTTCATGGGAACGAAGCCTGTGGTCTGTGGCTAATCTAAGCAAGCCTTGATGTCTGAGAAAGTGATGATTCCATTCTGAACTAGCCAATCAACAGCCAGTGTTTCTAAAAGGTAAAAAGAGAATTAACGTGACCCTAACACACGCTTCATGAGGCTGGTTAATCTCCAGAGTACTGTTTGGATCACTCACATACACTTCCTCACCATGGCCATTCACCCAGCACTGAGCTAGCAGGCTAATTGGCTTTAGGCTTTCTTTGAGCAACAAAGAGCGCATGGAATCTGACTTAAACCCCAGTTATAAAGTCTCAGCTTGGCCTGTGTTTGCTTAATGGAGGATCAAAAGAAAACAAGCCCTCAGCTTCAAGCTTAACAACAAACAAACTGAGAATGCAAGATCTGCATGGGGTGTCCCATAGGCCAGGTGACATGATTGAGTCTGTCAGCGAGAGTGCAACCACAGTTTCACCAGCCAGCTCTTGAAGATTTCTTTGAATGTGCTTCGATTTAATTTGCGAGGTGAGGAAAAGGAGGGGTGTGCATTAACACACACACACACACCCACCCCTCCATCTGGTACTGATTACACCACAAAGGAAGAGACCTCTGCAATGCCCCACCCTCCTGTGTGCACACAGGAACACATGTATGCATGCTGAGGCAAAACGGCGTGTCCTTCAGTACTAAATTGTTCCACAAGAGCAGTTTAGATGGTTCTCAGGCAACTCATACACTGACTGAAAGTAACTTATCAACAGGCATGATTTATATTGAAAGACTGATTTTAAAAAAAAAAAAAAAAAAAAAAAAAAAAAAATCAAAGGAAGTGAAATACAATGGAATTGTGAAAGGCGATTCTGTATAGACAACAGCTATGACTCAAAACCGTTGTTACAGTGTTATGATCGATGACACAACAACAGTTTAGGATTGTGGTGACACAAATCATTAAAAGATGCAAAATAATGAGATTCAAATCAGGGTCAGGTGGACTTGAAACAACCTAATTATACAGTGTTTTCCTTAAAGGGATAGTTCATTCAAAAATGTCATTTTCTCTCACTCATGTACTTCCAAATCTGTTTGACCTCATCTTTTTGTCTACTTCTGGAACACAAAAGAAGATATTTTGAAGACCAGTGGGAACCAAACAACATTGGAGCCAATTCAGTTATACTGACAAAAAACATAAATCATTTCTCAAAATATCTTCTTTCATGTTCCACAGAAGAAAGTCAAGTTATGCAGTTTTGATAAAGAAATGAGAGTGAATAATTTTTTAGATGAACTATCACTTTAAGATTAAAGGGATAGCTCACCCAAAAATTAAAGTTCTGTCTTTAATTGCACACCGTCATGTAGTTCCAAACCAGAGGTTGCGTTAGACTTTAACACTGTCCGTCATTTTGACGGATAGGGTCGTAAAAATTCCGTCATAATCTATTATTACCAGTCATTTTAATTTTCAGGTTTTAATTATAACACCACATTTATTTGCGTTTATTTTTGTTCACATTTTTATTTTTTAATTATGAACCTACAGGACGATGTAGGCTTATGCATTTATTTTGAAAAGAACAGATGAGACTGCGTAACTTTTCATGTTCAACACCACACCCCACAGTGAAAGCGATTTTAATATATTCTCATTTTTATGAACCAATATTGATTCGTAAATCCCAATCGTTCTTTTGGTTTACGCTGTTTTCAGTTGATGAATAAACAGTACAATGCGCCTCCCATCCAATAAATCACAACAGGCTAAGCTTTGTGTTACTTTTGATATGAAACAAAGTCTCAGATTTCAAATTATGTTCATTTTATTAGAAAATTCTCTTTCTCTCGCTCTTTAATGTGACGTGATAGATCATTTCTAGCTTCTGGGTACTGTGCATAATCAAACGCACAGCAAAAGATTCGTGACAGTTTCGTTTTTGTTCTGGACCCAGTGCTCTTCTGCTACACTGGAGAGCACTCACCACCAACTGGACAGGAGTGGGAATGACAAGTGACAGACAATTTTCGGTTAACGCGATCTCTGTTCCAAACCTGTAAGACCTTCATTCATCTTCATAACACAAATTAAGATATTTTTTATGAAATCTAAGAGCTTTCTGACTCTGCATAGACAGCAACACAACTGACCTGTTCAAGGCCCAGAAAGGTAGTTAAGGTTTATCTGTTATGATACCCTTGTGAAAGACTAAAGAATTGTTGAAGTAAGTCATTAAATCAAAAAGTATTCTCGTAGCCTTATAAAATTAAGGTTGAACCACAGCTGTCACATGGACTATTTTAACAATGTCCTTACTACATTTCTGGGCTTTGAACAGGGTAGTTTTGGGGAGCGTTGCTGTCTATGCAGGGACAGAAAGCTCTCGGATTTCATAAAAAATATCTTAATTTGTGTTCAGAAGATGAACAAAGGTCTTACGGGTTTGGAACAACATGAGAGTGAGTAAATAATAACAGAACTTTCACTTTTGGGTGAACTAACCTTTTAATTGTTTGGTTGCTTCAACAACTAGTCAATTACTGTTCAATTGCTTTTCCTATGTAAATAAGCACTTGACAATGTCTTTCACCATTGTGTTTGGGCCTTAAAAAAAACTGTTCTAAAAATGTGGCGCTTAAGGTAAAATTATTTTTATCTTGTAACTTTCTTTTTAAAAACGTTCAGCTTCTCCATTTTACTGCTCACATTTTGTGTTTTTTAATGTAAAAAACAGGCCAGACACACAGAATGTGTTTTGCATTTAAAAACGCGAGGCAGGGTAGTGGAATGGAAAAAAAACACAAGGCAAGATGTGTGATTTTTACAAAGACAAACTTTTACCTTCATCACTGCATTGTTAGAAAGCAGTGTCATGCGCGAGGTGCTGCAAAAGACGCAAGACGTGAGTGCAACAGTCAAACACGTCTGCAAGTTTACATAGAAAAACAATGGAAAAGCACCATACTAGACTGAAAAACATCCTTTGAACGACCCCTAAATATGCAGTCTTTGCACACTTTAAACTTACAATGCAGGACCACTGTTATGTAAACTACAAACAAAAAGAGAGGAAGCAATATAAAGCTGAAGATAACCATCTAGGGACGAGAAACGGTTACAAACAACACTCAAGCTGAACACGGTTGCTTTCTAAAACGAGTGTGGAAGAGACAGATGGAGGGAGGACAGGAGAGAGGAGGGGAGGGGCTGATCTTCAATTTCAGGAGCTTTTTAATTATTCAATGACATGAGCACTGAAACCTAAGAGAAACAAACAGACTGGACTGTGACAATGAACTAACCATGCAGACACACACACATGCACATGAAACCGCAGAGAAACACACACGGTATTGAGTCTCCATGCACTTGAGGCGATGCATGCATGTCTGAAACAAAGGCTGGGCCGTCCAAACATGCATCTAAAGAACCACTTGCTACCCTGGAGAGCACAATGCAATCTTCCCAGAAACTGTCAAATGATCCCAATGATCCAATAAGGTGGGGGATGCTCTAGATATGGCTGTCTAAACAGGAAACAAGTCATATTTCAGAGCTGCTAACACTAATAAAAGCAGTTTAAACACCAGTCATATACTTTCAAAAAAGATCCCCTCTTCATAAAGCAAGCATCAGATGCTCTGTATGCCAGAGCTCATCCTTCTGCCCATTTCAGCTTTGATTGGCAGAGGCTGACCTCTCGGTCTCCATGACAATAACTCATTTACAGCCCGCAGTGATCAGCTCTGGCTCTCCCCAAAGGAAGTTGAGGGGAACAGAGGCCTGAGATGGGGGTTGGTGTGTCCTTCAGGTCACATGACCAGTCTCGTCTTTCACACACCGCTCAGAATTTAGCTGCTCGGAGCAAAAAGCTTGAAGAAAGCAAGTGTCAGCAGGACATATTATCAGAATCAGGTTTTATTTGGTACATCAGGTACCGAAATGTATTCCAATCAAAATACATACACAGTCCGATCAGGTGTGCTAGAAACATTTACCTGTCTGACTCCATCACACAGACTACTATTCGAAAGTTTGGGCTCCGTAAGATTTTTAATGTTTTTTAAAAAGTAGTATCACCAAGGTTGCATTTATTTGATCAAAAGTACAGTAAAACTGTAAATATTGTGAAATATTTCATGTGTTGGCAAGGTTGATTTTTCACAAGCCATTACTCCAGTGTCACATGATCCATTCTTTTGTAACAATGTTTACTGTCAGCTCCACCTCCTAGTTTACTGTAAAGACACCTCTAACCTAGCCATTTAAAATATAATATACATACACTTCCTCAATTTTCAGGTGTTGCATCTACAAACAAACTCAAAGGATTGAGGAAGGCTGTCAGCACAGCCAAGCATGTGAGAAAAAGAGAGAGAGTTCTTCCTGCTTCCTTTTCCTCTGAGGTGCCCACTGTCTGACCTAGTTTCCACAATACACGTCATCCTCAAAATTTTATTGTGTAGACTCAACAAAAAGTGACCAAAAGACAGTAGCGGGTAAAGAACATAATGGTTATATGTTCTATAGTACACTGCTGTTCAAATGTTTTGGGTCTGTATGATTTTTCCAGAATACATGTCTTACGCTCACCAAGGGTGGTGTTTTGGTTTGGGTTTTTTGACCACAAAAATACTGCAATACTATAAAACAGCAATACAATGAAATAATATTACAATTTAAAATTAAAGTATTTTATTTTCTATTTTTATAGATTTTAAAATGTAATTTATTCCTGTGATGGCAAAGTTGAATTTTCAGCAGCCATGACTTCAACCTTGAGTGTCACATGATCCTTCAGAAATCATTTTAATATGCTAATTTGGTGCTCAAGAAAATTTTTTTTATTAACAACGTTGAAAATAATTGTGCTTTTCAGGATTTTTTTGATGAATAAAAAGTTTAAATGAACATATTTTTAAATATTAATTAATAAACAGAAATATTTTGTAGCATTTTATCATCTTTACAGTCCATTTTAATTAATTTATAATGCATCCATGCTGAATACAAGTATTCATTTTCAAAAAATTTAAATTCTTACTGACTGTTTTGAAGGGTAACGTGTATACGTTTGTAAAAAATAACTTGCTTAACCTGATCAAACACATCAGCTGCATAGATTTGGATGATGCTGTACTGTGCACTTGGGTCAACAACTCAATTTCAATTAAACAGGCACAATCACCAGTTAATATGGTTAAAGGTCTCAGAGAGTGTGGAAAGACTTGGCATAATTTCCGATGCTCATTCTTCAAATGAATACACGTCAATGGAACGTATAAAGAGCAGTGCTCAGTCAAAAAGTTGGCGACATTTAGTTTTATCAACCTACATTGAGTAGTGAAACTCGCAAAGTGTTTCTCAGGACTGATGACAAGCATTAAGTTATAGACTCACTGCACCACTGCAACAGGATTTACTTACATTCTGCCTTGAAATGCCTTACAAGATCTATTCCTAAACATGTAGGCTTAATAAACAGAAAACTCATCATAATGACAGCAAGCCAACTTTGAGAGCAGATCAAAGCTGAGCAAAGCAAAAGAGCAAATAAAAAAACAAACTAAACATTGCTATCTTTAAAAAAAAGAATGACGGTGTGGCTCGAATGAGCTTTGGAATCAATTCAGCCTTACTGAGAGAGACATCGGGACGGTTTCACAGATATCTGATCTGCTGCAAATAGATCAGGGCTCACGTGTTTCTCACCATCACAGCGCTGATCCAAGAACAGTTTTTCACAGTTAACACCACTGCACTGGATAAGATGCACAGACTAAAAATGCATCCTGAAACCAGCAGTCTCAGAAGATACTGAAAGTGATACAGACTGAGATCGTTTTACACTACAGCAGTCAGTACGGCTACCGCGCTTGAGGGAATACATGCAATACACGTTACATAAGGTTACGTGTACACAAAGACAAACAACATACTAAAATCACCAGTACAGCAAAAAATAGAAAAACCCAAAGTGTCAAGCAGTGGTAACCTTTGCCCTTGTTTAAAGGAAAGCAGTGAAACGACTAGAGGAAATGAGTACCTGGCCATTTATCAAGGCTAAACAAACTCACAATATTCTCTCTCTTTACTCCACAAACAAGGAAGTGCACGGCTTACAGGGTAGAAAACAACACCACTGTATTTCCAGCATTCATAAAGTTCAGCTTCCCAAACTACAGAACAATTTATTTAAGAGCTGGAAGTTTCCCATTTCAGGATTATGCATGAATATGATAGCAGAAACAATGGAGTGACAGTAAATGCTGTATTAACGCATGTTAATCCATTGATTGTTCTAATAAATAATTCAGATGTAGCAGCACCGGCTGGTACCAAAAATGGGGAGGGGGTGATTGACATCCTGACGTCAGCACGGGAACGGGACAAAGGCCACATTGGGTCGGACCAGATGCTCGGTCTGCCTATGCAAATGACTCTGAGCGTTTAAATACATCAGCAAAGAACAATGACACGTCTGTAACGAGCCCACAAAAGCCAATGCAAATTATGCCCATAAAGTATGAGGAGTGCACTGCTTTCTCAATTAGCATGAATCTCCATTGTCTTCGCAAACACATGAAAACGAAGGCTTGTTGTCAGTAACTGGACTTGACGTATAATATAGACTGCTAGAATACTAGGTTATTCTTGGATGAACATTTGTGAAGTTAGTCACTAAAACACGAATGAAATGACAATATCTGTACGTACATGACAGAATATCTAGAGAAACATAACGTACAAATACTAAATGTCACTTCTTTGCTCTGCTAAATGATAAATGTACTTCAGCTACACACATTTAATCTTCGCTTTTATCTGATGACCTGTTTTATCAGCTTATCTGATAGACTCAAAAACACAATAAAAAGTCATAAAAAGATTAGCATTAATATATTACCGAACAACATCAAAACAATGTTAACTTAAAAATTATTCTTAGGATTAACGTTACAACATGGTAGCCAGAAGATAGCCCACAAATAAAATGTAACAAAAGACACAACACTGCGAAAAGCAAGTCTGAATCACTAATAAAGTAACTGGCATTTTATGAAACACAAGCATTGTTGTTTATTTTTCTAACGTTAGTGAATATGAGGTACTCACGGCGGTGCTGGTGTGTTTTTTCCGAGGTACGAACAAAGAGCTGCTCCGTTAGCACGGGTTTAGCTACAACTGCTGTTTCGCTTAATAAATGATTGAAGAAAATAAAACAAAGCCGAATATAACGAGAGAATTAAGGATGAGGAGCCTTTAAGGACACGCGAGGCTAACTTGCTAACAAAGGCAGGTGTTGAGAGTTCTCCTCAAAATTTAAACAAAAATAATCTCTCTGCCGTTAAATGTGACGTGACCTCAGTCAGTCTTCAGGCTCGGAAGAAATACAGTGGATTGAAACAAAAATAACGTCTGTAAAATGGTGCTGTCCGCCGGCTGCTTCTAGAGAGACTGTAAACAGACGGTGGTGTTTTGTGTTGTAGTGGCTAGATGACCAGATGAACGGAGAAAAAAACCTGCCGCGTCACTGATTGGGTGAAGAGGATTCTGGGTAATGTAGTTCTCAGCTCAGAGCGAGTCAAGAGATCAAAGGCAAATGTTACTGGTCACACATGTATCTTTGCAGCAAATCTCATATTTGAGCTGCACCCACGCCCACAGAAAACAATAACTGCTTTGATTGCCATATTCAAGAGATGTCTGTACAACAAAGGAGTAAGGCCCAAATCTTATTAGCTATTATTCATGAAGAACAAAATACTCATACATTCAATTTATTGGTATAACTTTTTTTTTAATTTATAATGGATTTTCAGGAAAACGAAAAATTGTTCTGCTTGTGTGTAATGAATGAGGACTAATGTGTGGATTATATTTATTATTTAATTTTATTATGTATTTAAATGCTTATTATTATTGGTATATATACGCTCCCAGTCAAAAGTTTCTGAACAGTGAGGTTTTAATGTTTTTTTTAAAGAAGTCTCTTCTGCTCACCAAGACTGCATTTCATCCAAAGTACAGCAAAAACAGTCAAATTTTTAATTATTTTTACTATTTAAAATAAACGTTTTCTATTTGAGTATATTTTAAAATGTAATTTATTTCTGCGATTTCAAAGCTGATTTTTTAGCATCGTTACTCCAGTCAAATGATCCTTCAGAAATCATTGTAATATTCTGATTTGCTGCTCAAAAAAAAAAAAAAAAGATTTTTTTCAGGTTACTTTGATGAATAGAAAGTTCAGAAGAACAGCATTTATCTGAAATAGATTTTTTTTTGTAACATTACAAATGTCTTTAGCATCACTTTTGATCAATGTAAAGCATCTTTGCTGAATAAAAGTATTAATTAATTTCTATAATTTCTTTCCCCCCAAGCTTTTTCAAGCTTTTGAATGGTATAGTGTATAATGTTACAAAAGCTTTTTAAATGTACTCAACTGTTTTAAATATTGATAATAATAATAATAAAAATGTTTCTTGAACAGCAAATCAGCATATTAAAATGATTTAATCATGTGACTGGAGTACTGATGCTAAAAATGCAGCTTTGAAATCACAGGAATAAATTACGTTTTAAAATATTCTAATAGAAAACAGTTATTTTAAATAGTAAAAATATTTCATAATTTTACTGTTTTTGCTGTACTTTGGATCTAATAAATGCAGGCTTGGTGAGCAGAAGAGACTTAAAAAAAAACATTAAAAATCTTGCGACCGGTAGTGTATTTATTATTTATTTATTCACTCATTCATTAATTTTTATTTATTTGTAGTGTTTTAGTATTTGAAATCTGAATTCTAAACTGCTTGGCCCCTGATTAACTTGTCAATAAAAGCACTTGTGTGGTTTCCTGTTTTCCGACACTGCCTTATTTTGGCATGTAATATTGGAAAGGCAAATGAAACATGACTCAGAAATCAGGAAGCTCTGTAAGACCTATAACAAAAACAAGTTTAGACAGGCTTTTTGTGAGTAACAATACCGAAGAATGCTATGGTATTGTTTTTCTAAGGGTTGTGATGCCTCACTATTAGCCACCCTGATTAAAAAATGAATGTCAGCCCCAGTAACGTTTATGTCTTTGGAGAAGTAAAGCATACAAAAGAGGCCATGTAGACAAAATAAACATTATGTAGAAGATAATATCTCAAACCTGTCTAAGAGGATAGAGGTATCCAGAGACATCAGTAGTTTTGATTATTTTGAGCACACTGATGCTACACAGCCACAGCTTGTCTCATAAAGACAGTGCTGCTAAAGGAAATTTATTTTATTATCCACCTTTATGTTCCCATAAAAGTGGGCGCAGCCATTTGTAAATTTTATGGGTGTGGCTTCCGGTCTCATCCGTGTCCAGCTATTTTTAGCTGTACAAAACAGCTAATTTTGCTGCTTGATATTGCAAATTGGTGTGTCTTACCGTTTATTTTAATGTATTATCTTAATTATGAGCGCACTGGTTTGAAGTGCAAACAGTTTTACCGTTTACTGCACGTTGTTATTCTTCTCGTTATTTCCCTATTGCGGATAATGAACCAGAAGTCTGAAGAAAAAGGTGGATATGATTACACAAGTGTACTAAAAGCTCTCTTTGCATCAAGCAAATTAAAAAAAAAGTTCTTGTGCATGTTTCAAGGAGATATATGTCACATCACCTGCTTACATAAACCTAAAAGCAATCAGATCATCTCTCTTCCACCCACTCTTTTTAGATTTGGGATTTCCCTGCACTTAAAAGCAAGCACATTATGACTAGTCCTGGTCTAGATAACAGATCAGTAAAGAGATGATTTATCAGTCCCATGTAGCTCAACACAGTGTTTGGAAAAAGGCTCCCAGCAGAGGTTGATTTGTTCAGACATGATCATCTGGTAGCTAATATCCTTACATCCACCTTCAACTCTAGCCCAAGCCTGCACATAGATCATGCAATGTTGTGAAAACAGTGTAATGTTGGCACAAGTCATGTGTTGAAATGCTTATAGTTTTATCACGCTCCAATAACAATGTAAGCCAGGTGGATCAATAACATAACAAGCACACATTTCACAACCATTTGTCGAAAGTTTCGGAGATGAGCGCGGTTAGTGGTTAGTCAGAGCACACAGAGACACGTACGTGCACACATATCACTTCAGCTGTGGTGTAGATTAATATCGGCTTAAAGTTGTTGTTTGTGTTTATGTTGTCATGGCAACAACACGGACACCTCATACCTATAGGCCTATTTGTAAGGTTCTCACTTGTATGACATATACTGTACACGAACATACACACATTAGTTAAGGACTAGCCAACAAAGGACGTGTTTTGAGTTTCTCAGTGCTGCTTTAATTGTTTCTAATATAAACACGCTTAACACAAATATATTTTGCGTGCCACATCTGCTTTTTTAAGGGTTTAGTATATGAGTGCCTGCTTTCTCTGGCCCTGCATAGAGGGTTTACACTTATATCACGAATGGTCGGTTACCCGGATGCGCGGCCATATTTGGTGATGCTCGGATGTAAACAACAGCATGGATTGCACAATTAATGTACTACTGATTACCTTGTTCTGCTAATTCATGCTGTCTAAACCATGGAAAAAAGGAGTGGAAGCTGCTAAATCATATAACGAAGGACTAACTAAAGTTAATAGGTACATACAAAAAGTATTAATTAATATATTAGCCTAATATTTCACCTTCCTGACTGGAAATGATAAGAATAAACACGAATGTTGTCAAGATTCTTGCCCTGGAATTCCTGGTTTAGTTTGGGCAACCACAAATGCCTTTTGCACTCTTCTCTTTGATTTGTTATAAATTTTGGCAAAATGTTCTTTCTGGTCTGACCTATTAGTACAGCCCAAAACATGAAAATAACAACATTTTCAGCAGCAATAATCAGCCAAATTTGTGAGTACTGTTCAGATCAGTGATGTTGTTTACATTCAGTGCTGCCGATATGGCCGCTTGATGACACGTCGTGAACACTCTATTTGATGGCATATGCTTTGTGCTGTTTTATAGGCCTATTCAATGTCTATAAACTCTGCTCCTGCTTTCTCATTTAATGGTAACTACACATTTAAAATGACTCCAAAGTCTGTTGTTTTATATGAAAGGTGATTTGAGAGACTATTTTAGGTGCTGCCCTGATAAGATTCAAAACATAAGAGCTGTGTGGTCAAGTGAGCAGCATGTGATAAAATCATAACACTTGGGCTTAACCAATGTTATTACATAAACCAACTTACCCAGTTTGGGGGCTGCTGTTCAGATTGTTGTCATAGCTGTCATGGTGACTGTAACTATGTACGAAAATATATTTACAGAATGTTTAGAATATAGGGAAACAAAGCTGAAGACTTATGTGCACAGGAGTCAAGATACTTTTTAATGTTTAAGATTACCTGCATTGAGCTATATATAAGTGGAAGTTTAAAATGCTTAAAATCAACATAGAATGCAAATAAATATCTAGTTGTCTAATGATGAGCTGCAGTAGATTCTCTCACAAAAGTTCTTTCTTCCTTGAGTGTTTTTTTTTTTACCCTTCTAAATCCAAACCTGCCCTAACACAGCAGTGAAACACTGGCAAAGATTCTATTTATAGATTTTGATTTCACTGGATGAATTGCTGGTGATGTCATCTCGTCACTTAGAAACTGTATCCCTGTGCTCTGTATTTCTATGAAAAGTTGCATCAATTCTCATAAAATGATAAAGTGATTTGGAAATGGTGTTTATTAAACCACAATATTGGAAAGCCCAATAATTACTGCAGTCTTGTAGCCAGAGAAGAACACTTTTCTTAGAAATCATATCCAGAATAATTAATTTTTTATTAGCTGACTGCCAGTAATGGGTCGCCTTCTTGAGCAGCTAGGAATCCTGATCATGTAACTTGGGGGTGGTGTTTGATTTCCTGTAATAAATGATGCCTGATACGGCAGGATGGGCATTTTTCCAGATGTTCCTAGAACTGAAGAATACAGAGTACATTTTTTAGCTTGTTCCTTGGTTCCTGACTGTGGAATAAGAATAAAAAAATATTCAGAACCTGTTGTATAAGAGCTGGCAGTTGACACTGACAAACAGGGTATCTGTTCAACGCTTCAGACAACTACCCTAACATTACGTCAGCAGCATGGATAGTTAACTGGCACGATGTATCTGACTACCTGACCTTTCTTTCATCGCTAGCGACATTCACATCAGCAGATGTCAGATAAGATTAAAGGATTAGTTCACTTGCAGAAAAAAATTCCTGATAATTTACTCACCCCCATCTCATCCAAGATGTTCATGTCTTTTTTTCTTCAGTTGCCATGAGATCAAGTTTTCTGAGGAAAACATTCCAGGATTTTTTTCTCCATATGGTGGACTTTGTTTCACTAGATAAGATTATTCCTTGGCTGGGATTGTGAAGAGACTTTTGAAGCTGCATTGAAACTGCAATTTGGACCTTTAGCCCACCGATCCCCATTGAAGTCCACTATATGTTCGACTGAAGAAAAAAAAGACATAACATCTTGGATGACATGGGGGTAAGTGAACTAATCCTTTAATAATAGAAGTCTCAGATTCAATAAGTTTCTTTGTTTATTGGTGTGCCAGCATGCTGGAAGTAGCTGACCTTGATACAGGAATAGTTATTTTTAAATTATACTCTCTCTGACTAACATTTATGGCATGATCCCATAGATGAATCATTTCGACTGGTTCACCAAAACAGGAAAGGTCTTTGCACTAATACTTTTACCAAGGAAGTCTATATAAAATACATGTAATATTCTGGGAATAACCCAGATATGTGATAATGGGATGGTAACAGGGGTGTGACGAGACTCTTATGTCACGAGACAAGATGAGACACAAGACTGGGTTTACGAGAACGAGACAAGACGAGATTTTTCCACTTTTCTTAAGAAATCCTCAATGATGAAATATATACGGAAAATAGTCTTTTATTCAACTGAAAAAGACAAAATGCAAAAAAATGTAGGTGCATTTTGAACTTTATGAAATTAAACTTCCATTTCAATGAATTATATGCAGTGATAAACAACATTTAAACAAGAGCTTCACGATTCTGGATAAATTAAGAATCTCAGTGGTTTTTAAAAAATTGGAGACCATGATTCTCTTACGATTCTGGGGGAAAAAAAGATTACTAAACTTTTTACCAAACGTTATTTTGTTTAGAAAACTAAACAAAATAACGTTAATTACTAGTGGTTCTGACAAACTGTTCATTGCTTAAGTCTTTTAAAAACATATATTCATTTAAACAACAAAAAAAAAGAAATTAATTGAAGGAGTCAGTGTCTCGCTTCATTAAAGGGGTCATCGGATGCCCATTATCCACAAGTTGATACGATTCTTTAGGGTCTTAATGAAAAGTCTATAACATACTTTGGTTAAAAATTCTTAATGGTAGTGTAAAATAACACCCTTTTTACCAAAACCAGCTCTGCAAAAATCATCTCATTCTGGTCGAGGCTGCTTTAAATGCAAATTAGTTCTGCTCGCCCCCGCCCCTCTCTTCTCTTTGTGGATTGACGAGCCTGTTTACTTCAAGTACTGCTCACTGCAGAGCCCAATGGCCTCCAGCTCCACCTCTTTGTGAACTAATAGGTGGAGTTAGGGTTAGGATGTGGTTAGGTGTCTATCTCCACCCATTACCTCCAGCTCCTCCCATTTACTTTAGTCACATTTAGCCGCGTTTAACCGCTAAACTTGCTAACTAGCACGTTATTAGGAAAGGCGATGGCAAAGATTCATAAAAAACCCTTATACTTACTTCTGCTGTAAGTGAAGCTGGATCACGAATGATTTGCGCGAACATAGAGGGAAAAATGTAGATCTGAAGGCGCATTCCCTTCACAAACAAACGTAATCCACTGCATCTTTAGCAGCTCAGATGTCGGGAGTAAATGACGACCACTACGTTCATTATTACATCCAGCAACACAACACCTCAATCACTCAATTCTTGTCTAACTTACATCCCTGCTCATCCCAACTGACCTGAGGTAAGACGCTAATGTCAATCAACTATTGCGGAAGCGGCCTGTGTGGGTGTGAGGCAACAACGACAGGCATCTGAGAATGGCTCGATTTGATAAAGGGGTATTATTTTTACAGATTAATTAAAAACCACTGCAGGGATTTTTACCATTACAGGGCAGATTTGTACATACACAACACACATTATTGTTCAAACAGCATGTAAAAGTGAACTTAGCATCCTTAGCATCTCTTGAGTGAATGATTCAGTGACATACTTTTTTTAAACGGGCAGTTGTCGCCACCTCCTGGCGGAAGAGGATAAGCCTTACAATACATAGAAGTGTTAAGATACTTTCATTCTGATCGCTACTGTAGACCATAATTGTTTTGTACCCAAGCTATAAACTTTTATCCCAGTACTTCTATTATTTAAATGTCTGTAACACAGAAGTAATGATTATAATGTTTTAGGAAACACTGTTTTTGTTGCTCCTTTTGCATTCACTTTACCCCGACCCTCTGATGGGCAGCGACAAAATGTGCTTCTCATGCTCCACTGACAGGAGATCTTGATATTTTAAGGATTAATCGTGCAGCTTTAATGTAAACACTGCAAAATGTTCTGGGAGGATATCATCACGAGATTCTTCATAATGGCACTACTGTGACGCGGAGGAGAAGAATTGTTGAATAAAGTCGTTATTTTTGTTTTCTCTCCATACAAAAAGTATTCTAGTAACTTCGTAAAGTTATGGTTGAACCACTGATGGCAGATGGACTGTTTTGACGACGGCTTTCATACTTTTCTGGGCCTTGACAGTGGTATTTACTTGGCAGTCAATGGGACCATCACAAACCTCCCGGTTTTCTTCCAAAATATCTTAAACTGTGTTCCAAAGACGAACTAAGCTTTTACAGGTTTGGAACGAAATTTCATTTTGGGGTGGAGTAACCCTCACGGGTCATGAACTGCCTTTTTGTAAACGGCAGATTGTAAACTCGGTAATAAACCCTCGCTGCTATGATTGGCTAACATTCATGTATGTTTGACAGCCTACATTCTTCAAAGATGGATTTGGGTTAAAACGCATAAATACACAGTACATATCAAATGATCTGTAATAGCAGACAAAGCAATAGTGACCACATAATAAAAACAGTTACTCACACTTTTGCAGTGCGACATTACTGTCAGATTCAATAAATTCAGCACAGCATTGTCTTTTATTTTAAATCTGAAAATCCTGCAATGAGTTGTTCATTGTTTGTAAATGAATCTTCAGCAAAATGAACTAAACAAAGGACCAAGTTCATCCACTTTTTCCTAATGTTGGGATCAAAAGGAAGGCAATGTAAAGCTTGGCACTTTTTTCCACAGCTTGGCACTGCACAGCATCTTTTCGTATTCGGAGCCAACTTTATCGTTTGGCTTCTTTGTAGACCTGAGTTTGCCTCTCGTTATTTACACTACAAAACAAAAAACATTGGTAAAATATCTATTTAGAGTCTTAGACCTTTCCAACGATATACAGTTTGTCATGATTAGAATAGGATTTAATTGTAATATAGTGAAGTAAACTTTTAAAATGTTAAATTCAAAAACAGTTAATATACAAATATGAAGAGGTTATTAAAAAGATTTATTGTTGAAAAAGATGTTATTAATTCCATAAAGATCATTTTACACTGAGAGCATGTCAATGTGCACATATACAAGGGCTTTATATGCAACAATTCAAGAGGTAGCAAATAATGGTCTCGTGTGTGTATAAAGGTGACACGATGACCTTTCAAAATGGCACAGTACTTAACAAACCCTTGCCAAACATTTGTCTCTAAGCCTCAACCGGAGCCAGAAAAAAAATCTAGAGCTAACAAAGCTCTAGTCCTAAAATCAACTGTCAGCTTGTTCCATCAAAACATACCATGAAATTCCAGCCTTTAGTGTGGGCGTCATTGGAACTACACTGAAAAGACTGTTTCATAATTCTTAAATAGTTGCAGAACTTTTAATCAGCAGCATTTTCCATTTACATGAAAAAACACTAGTGTTCCGTTTGTGAACTTTTCGACTATTCAAAGTACAGATAGTTGATATAATGTAAACCAAATTTAAATGTAGTTAAAACAAACTAACAATTTTTTTGCAACTTGCAGTCTTTCAGTTGAGTTAAGGAAGGCCTAGATTTGTTCAGTCTGACTGTGGTGTAGAGACTGTAAACCAAACCAGAACCGGGAGCTGGTCAGTGTACCAAGGTAAAGGTAGAAATCAAGTATCCTATTGTTGAACTGAAGATTCAAAGAGAAAATATGAAACCATAATAAATTTGTTGACATTTTAAAACACACCTAAGATTTATCCCCCAACCCAATAAGCATTCAGTGTACATTTAAAATATTCTTGATGTATTCTGCTCATCAAATATTGCACGCTAAAATATTCATCAAATTTTATGACGATTCCAAGTAACTCAGCATATGGCTTGCATTGTAATGCAGTTTGTGCTGTTGTCTTTCAAATATAACATACATATATTAAAATACAGGACTAGATGCGTCTTTTCAGTTCAACTCGCAGGTGGCCTGCTATGTGCTCAAATGTAAACATTGTAGTCCTTCCTTCATTTTTTATGGCACTTGATGGATTAACACCCAGACTGCTAATCTAAAAACATTTATCATAAAAAAAAGAACAAGCAGCGATTTGGAAAACAAACACTACTATGCAAAGGGTGAACAGTGCTCAGTGAAGAATCCAGTGTTCTTTCAGTTCAGGATGAGGGAGTAAAAGGGTGGCCAACATTTTAGGCTTCCCTACAGCAATTTACGTGTCTGGCTGTACCGTCTAAAGGTTTACTGGCACAGAAAAGGCATAAAAAACATGCACTAAGAAACCTAGTCAGTAATTTGAATTCAGGATGTGTTACATAAACCATGGGAAATAGAGGATATGGAAAGTTTCAACAGTTGGCTTCAACACCTCCTTTCTTCTTTGATGGGTTTTTTAAATAATTGAAGCCCACGTGAAACTGAGTGTTATGAGTCACATTGTCAATAAACGGTTGAATAGGTCTCTTAGCTGGTTGATGGATGCCCTGAGTTTCATGCTGATGGTCCTTGGGAGGCCAGTTTTGGGTGAATGGCATATTAAAGGAGAGAGAGGCTCAGATTGGCAGATCCATTGGCAATCATTTTTTGGCCTCGCCTGACACCACTATACCCAATCTGAAGCACCTTTCTTTAGCTGAGCCTCTCACGTTCTCAGCTTGAGAATGACTGTGGCCAGCATGAGGAAGAATGTGTTCCAGCCCAGAGTGACCGCAAAACCTCGCCAAACCATCATGCGGGACAGACCCCAACCTGAATGTGAGAGAATCGTAAGCGGATTAGTGCCAGAACATGATCTGACGCTAGAAAACAAATCAGTATTAATTTAAAATGCCCTTATGTCATTTTGAATATCGCCCTACATGCAGTGTGTAAAAGAAAGAATCGACTCTGAACAGCCTGAACGAGTCACTAGTAATTCGAATCCCACTTCCGTGTCGTCTACACGTCACAGAGTAACATATCTGCATAATGCCCGCCTATATTTAACGTTGGCTGGTCGCGAACTTGATCCGCCCTCAAACACGCCATTTTACCGACAACTGCTTCTCTAATAGGGAGTTCAATGTGGGATTCACAAAACACTTGCTTTTGAAAGATGGCTCAGTACCCAGTTTATTTGGACCAGCTGGCTCTACTGATTCACACTCTGCAAGTATGATAAATAATAGATGTTTATATTTTCTATCGAGCATTTAAAATACAGAACTATGACAATGGGCGTCATCTCTGACATGCGCTGTATATGGTTAGACCAATCACAACAGACTGGGGCATCTGACCAATCAGAGCAGAGCAGGCTCACGGAAAGGAGGGGTTTTGAGAGACTGAATCTTAGAACTGATTAAATCGAATCATTTGAGAATCGCTGGAAAATGAGGTGATATTAAATGCATATTTTGACCTTCCCTGCATGTAAACCTTTTGTAGGAGACTCTCAAAACAATATTAGGAACCTTAAAATGGCATAATAGGAGTTATTTCAACTTAAGGAAACTGTTAAGTTAAATTCTTAAATTCTTGAAAGTCTTTGGTTATGTACATGAACGTTCTGATCAAACAGATTCACTATAATGAATTAAACTTGTCAACACTACATATGAGAGAGCAGAAATTAGGAAAGCTGTTGAGGTAACCAAATTTTATGTAGACAGTTCAAAGTCTGGCTCTACAAGACTATTTTTAAATAGTTTTTGCATTTAGTTTTCAAGTTCTAGTCAATTTTTATGTGCTTTTGTCATTTTTATTTATTTTTTTAACCTTTAAATTTCCCCCCAATTTTAGTCATTTTATTATTTCCATTTAAATGTACACTACCAGTCAAATATTTTTGAACAGTAAGATATTTAATGTTTTTTAAAGAAGTATCTTCTGCTAATCAAGCCTGCATTTCTTTGATCCAAAACACAGCAAAATCAGTAATATTGTGAAATATTTTAGCTAATTAAAATAAGTTATTTCTATCTGAATATATTTTAAAATGTAATTTATTTTTGTGATCTAAGCAAACTTTTCAGCATCATTACTCCAGTCTCAGTGTTACATGATCCTAATATGCTGATTTTCTGTTCAAGAAACATTTGTTATTATTATTATTATCAATATTTAAAACAGTTGAGTTCTTCAATCAATAGAAGGATCCAAAGATCAGCATTTATCTGAAATAAAAAGCTTTAGTAACATTATACGCTATACCATTCAAAAGCTTGAAATCAATATATATAAATATTTTTTTCTTTTTTTTGGGGGGGGGAAAGAAATTATAGAAATTAATACTTTTACTTAGCAAGGATGCTTTAAATAGATCAAAAGTGATGATAAAAACATTTATAATGTTACGAAAGATTTATATTTCAGATAAATGCTGTTCTTCTGAACTTTCTATTCATCAAAGAAACCTGAAAAAAAATCTACTCAGCTGTTTTCAACATCATCATCATCATCATAATAATAATAAATGTTTTTTTGAGCAGCAAATTAGAATATTAAAATAATTAATGACAGATCATGTGACAGAAGACTGGAGTAATGATGCTGAAAATTTTAGCTTAGGTCACAAAAATAAATTACATTTTAAAATATATTCAAATAGAAAGCAGTTATTTTAATTAGCAAAAAATATTTCACAATATATTTCACAAAGAGTAATGATGCTTTGAAATCACAGCAATAAATTACATTTTAAAATATATTCAGATAGACAGCTGAATGACAGTTATTTAAAATCGTAAAAAATTCAAAATTGTACTGTTTTTCCTGTACTTTGGATCAAATAAATGCAGGCTTGGTGAGCAGAAGAGACTTCTGATTTAAAACCATATGGTTTAAAAACGTTTTACTGGTAATGTATTTTATTTCACTTTAAGTTTTAAGTTTTAGTTAACAATAACAGTGTCCCAGAGCAATCCCATTATGTTGTCATAACCATAAACCAAAGTGCTCAGGTAACTTAATGAAGGGGAAAACCATGTTTGTGTACAGTCTGTACATTTCCAGTCACGTGACCGGTCTTTGCTCTCTGATCTACCCTGTACAGTTTCAGTAGTCAATCAACTTCAATATCTTTGAACTTGAACTTTTGACTGTGTGGTGTCCTCTAAGCCTCTCACTGTCTAACCAACTGGTTCCTGTCCGTGAGTAACGCTGACAGGTAAACAACAGGGAAGTTGTGTGTTTAATTTAGGAGTGGAGGCAGACGCACCTCCTGCTCCGTGAATAATTGAGAGAGAAGAGTGTCAGGTGTCATGAAGTCTGCTGTAACTTAAGATGTTTGTATCAGAGGTAAAATGTTAAGAGAGTGGGACTTCACAGAAGATTGTTGTAGATGTGTCGGCTAAACACATCACAGAGGAGACGTTACATATCTGAGGTGTGTGGGTAGGACAGTCTATTTGAAATGTGTGATATGATGATCTTTGTCTCACGTGTGATACATGAGAAGACTCAACAGGTACCACGCAACTTAACAACCACTACAACCGGTACACAGTATTCGGCATGTTTATATGTACACATTTGAGTTTGTGATTTATACATCTTCTAAAGGGATGTCAAAATTACCAAGATACTAATTTGTTAATGATATTAAAAAATATATATAAAAAATGTTATATATATATATATATATATATATATACACACACACATGCACATTTTTTTTTACATTAGGCCTTATAGACCTTATAAATAAATATATTTCTAAAAATATTAAGTATGTGGTATGTGGTTCAAAAGTTTGGGATCAATAAGATTTTTAATGTTTTTAAAGAAATATCTTATGCTCATCCATTTATTTGCAATTTAAGAGTTTTCTATTTAAATATACTTTAAAATATAATTTATTTCTGTGATGCACAGCTGAATTTTTAATCAGCCATTACTCCAGTCTTCAGTGTCACATGATCCTTCAGAAATCATTCTAATATGCTGATTTATTATCAATAGAACCTTTTTTTCAGGATGCTTTGATGAATAAAAAGTTAAAAAGAACAGCATTTATTTAAAATAAATCATTCTTGCTGAATAAAAGTATTAATTTTCGTTCAAACAAATAATGAAAAAAAAAAGCACTGACCTCAAACTTTGAATGGTAAAAAAAGGATTTCTATTTTAAATAAATGCTGTTCTTCTTAACATTTATTCATCACAGAATCTTGAACATAGTATCACAGGTTCCAAAAAATAAATAAATAAAAATAAAAACGTTACTGCTTTTTCTGTATTTTTAATCAAATAAACACAGGCTAGATGAGCAGAAAAGACTTTAAAAACATTACAAATCTTACTGATCCCAAACTTTTGAACAGCAGTGTATTTACAATATATTAATAAGTAACATTATTAATAAAATGATAAATATATTTATAATACACTTGTTATTCTAAATATATTATAATTAAAATTAATAAATTTCTCTAAATCTGAAACATTTTATGTAACCAAAAGATATTAACAATTAATAAACATATGTAAATTGTAAATAAAAAGAGTACATTTAATGCTGTCTTATTAAATAAAAAATAATATTTTTTACTTAAAATAAATATATTTATATTTGTAATAAATTCTAATATTTATTATTATTATATTATATATTACATATTAAATGTGATCCTGGGTCACAAAACCAGTCATAAGTAGCTCGGGCATATTTCTAGTAATAGCCAATAATACTTTGTATGGGTCAAAATTATCGATTTTTTCCTTTATGCTAAAAATCATTAGGATATTAAGTAAAGATCAAGTTCCATGAAGATATTTTGTACATTTTCTAACGTAAATATATCAAAACTTAATTTTTGATCGGCAATATGCATTGCTAAGAACATTTGGACGACTTTAAAGGCGATTTTCTCAATATTTTGATGTTTTTGCACCATCAGATTGTAGAATCAAATATTGTCCTATCCTAACAAACCATACACCAATGGAAAGCTTATTTATTCATGTATAAATCTCAATTTCAAAATTGACCCTTATGACTGTTTTTGTGGTCCAGGGTCACAAATGTGTGTGCGTGCTTGAGTGCACATACTCTACCTCTGTACATGATGCAGCGCAGGGCTTCAGATGCGTAGGTCTGGGGCAGGACTAGACTCAAATAACGCAAAGGATATGGGATACACTCAACCGGCCAGATAACACCTACAGGAGGTAGATAAAGAAACAGAGAGATAACTAATTTCATTAATGTAAAACTTTAATATGTAACATCATCTATGTGTATGTTTTTAGCAGTTCCTTGTGTGTTTGTGTTACTCAAGCAGGCCATAAATGACAAATTAGATGGTGTGTGTTAATATAAGTTATGATCGGTAAGTGGGGTCAAGAAAGGAAATTTTTCTCACTAAGGAGAATTTCCTTCCATTTCTTTGCAATAATCACCTATTTCCTTTCCATTTTTATCTCAACCATCAATCATTCAGTTTCAGTTCAGCCTGTTTATTCCACTCTGCTATCAATCCACGATTTTACTCACATCCACAAATCCACTGGACACACCCAGAGATAGTATGGCCCTCATATAGCCCTTATTATATTTTCTGGACTGCACCATTTTAGGGTAGAGGGGGAAATCATAGACAGTCTTAACATAAAGGACTGCATCAATACTAAAGAGGTTTAAGGGTAACTTAAATATAAATATTACCAAGAAAAAGCCATTGCGTAACCTTATCCTATCTCATTTATTTTTTAACATCAGTGAGATCAGACAGTGTACCGCTAATGATGAGGTTGGGGTAGAAGATTCCAAGAGCCGCCTGATTGGCCGACTGCTCGTCATCGATAGCAGAGGAGATGACCAGCCCGAAGGAGATTCCCGTCACTCCTTGCAGCACAATCAGTGAGATCACCAAAGCCAGAGATCCTTCATTAGGAATCTGCAAAGAGAGAGAGACATGATTAATATAGAGATGATGATAAAAATATTATGAAAGAGCTGTATTCCAACTCACACAAGGTATGTGATGAAACTTTCATATATGTCATAATTTGTGAACCTGGACCACAAAACCAGTCATAAGGATCAATTTTTTGAATTTGAGATGTATCATCTGAAAGATAAGCTAATAAATACATAAGCTGTCCATTGATGTATGGTTTGTTAGGATAGAACAATATTTGGCCGATATACAACTACTTGAAAATCTGGAATCTGAGGGTGCAAAAAAATCTAAATATTGAGAAAATCGCCTTTAAAATTGTCAAAATGAAGTTCTTAAAAACATTACGTTTTGATATATTTACGGTAGGTAATTTACAAAATATCTTCATGGAACATGATCTTTACTTAAGATCCTAAAGATTTTTGGTTTAAAAGAAAAATCGCTATTGCTACAAATACACCTGTGCTACTTATTATACAAGTGATCATGCTTAATGTTATGTGCATTATATATACATTTGCATGTATTATATTTTTTCCATCATACTCTAAATGCACTCTTAAATCAAGTAGTACAGAATGACTGCTGGGTAAATTTCCCTCTCCACTTCCTGTGAAGTGCTATTTCAATCCCTGTGCTGTCGGAAAGCACCCCGATATACTGTAAAGTGTCAAATAAACCATTTTAACATTATGTTACAGAAACAATACATATGTGTAATATTTAACAATAAGTTGTTTTTAAAAAGTGATTCAAACTGATAGTGTCTGAACATACCGGCATGACACAATCCAAGACATCATATGCGAGTGTGAAAAGTATCTTGTGTGAAGTTCACAGCTCTTATTGGCTGATTACACAGTCTTTACTGCTACAGTTACACATCAGAAATAGAATCTCTAAGCTGCAGCTGGGTCTGTTACCAAAGCAATCCCTTTGTTGCTGTGGTGGTCAAGCACAAATCACTAGACAGCAATTATTTATGAATAAATAAAAGTATACGGCTCAGTCCCAGTGCTGTTCCTAAAATTCACAGAGCACAGGACAATTCACAGACACTAATTCCTTCTACAACAGCCCTGCTTAGTCTTGACATACTTAAAGGGATAGTTCACCCCAAAATTTAAATTCCATCATGATTTACTCACCTTCAAGTTGTTCCAAACCCGTAATAATTTCTAATTGTAATAACATTTCACAATAGTACTGCTTTTTCTCCTGTATTTTTAATAAATAAATGCAGCCTTCATGAGCAGAGATGTCTTTCAATATTTGAATAAAGTCATTATTTTTGTTTTCTTTGTGCATAAAAAGTGTTGTACTATAGCTTCATAAAATTAAGGTTGAGCCACTGATGTCACATGGACTATTTTAACAATACCCTTACAACCTTTCTGGGCCTTGAAAGTGTTAGTTGCATTGCTGTCTATTCAGGGTCAAAAAGCTCTCGGGTTTCATTAAAAAAAATATCTTAATTTGTGCTCGGAAAATGAATGTTCTTACAGGAAAGTGACGTTCTTACAGGTTTGAAACAACATGAGCGTGAGTAATTAATGACAGAACTTTTTGGTGAACTATCACTTTAAGATGAGAGGAGCTGATTGCTTCAAATTTGGCTTTAGATCAGCTTTGGCCATGTGTAAATATTGTGTTATACAGTAGTCCTGCACTACTGCTAACTTCACAGTGGACTACTAAACAGTCTATCTGATATCACGTACACACACACACATATCTTGAATCTGGAGACAGAGATGTAAAGTATTAATGAGAGATAAACACACAGCTGACAAACACACTCACTTTGAAGACCAACAGGATGAAGATCAGCAGAAGGATGATCTGAACACTGATGACAAACAGCTGTGAGAAGAGGTGTGCCAGCATGGTCTCCAGAGAACTTACACCTTTGAAAGACACACACACAAACATATATACACATACATCTAGAAAACACATGCTATGGGATGCTCAGGTGTGTTTAAAAAGGCTGCTTAAGCGGCTCATGGTTTTAGCTGCTGTGGGTGATTAGCTCCCCCTATTGGTAAATGTTTAAAACTGCCTGTTCATGAAGTCTTGATGAAAAGCAAAGCCCTCTATACACTGCATGATTTTCGGCCGTCCCAGACGAAAGACTGGCATCGTGAAACAATCGTGGCAATTTCTGTAATCTGTGGCCATATGTCGTACAGTGAGAGAGGTTTAAAGGGGTGCTATTATGCTTTTTCATTTTTTAATTGTAGTCAGTGTGGTGTGTATCTTTGAGCATAAAAAAGATCTACAAAGTTACAAATCTCAAAGTCCACTCCAAAGGGAGATATTTCGTTTTTAAAAAATCCCTTTCCAAGAACTACAACGAACGGCTCCTTTGGACTACAACGTTTGTTTTCCGCATGCAATGATGTCACAACTAGGGTTGCAAAATTCCGGGAATTTTCAAGACTGGAAACTTTCCATGGGAATTAACGGGAATATATGGGAATTAACGGGAATTAATGGGAATTATTGGGAATTAATGGGAATTATTGGGAATAAACTGGGAATTTGCAAAATTGCAGGAACTGGGAATGTAAATGTAGATGAGAAGAAAAACTTGCAGCATAATCTTGGATAAAACAACCAGGTTTAATGCAATTTTAGTTCAATTTCTGACCTACACACTGTAAGCTACTGTGCAACTAAACTATGCCATTGTTAAAACAAATACACTGGCTGAGCAAACATTTAGGTGAGATAATAATAATTTAAAAAACAGTCTAAAAATGACCCTCCCCCACACAGTCCCCCTAGTAGTCACCTAAGGGGGGAATTCCCCCCATTTTCTCTGAAGGCACAGTTGCTGCATTTGAGCCCAAGGGCTACATCTAAATTTTGATATTACTTATGTAAAGTAAGTAAGTTTAGGTTAGTTTAACTAGCAAAAACCAAAATGTTTATACAGTATATCTCATGTCCCAGTGTTTATACAGTAGCTGGCCAGTAAATCAGATATGAACAATCTAAGCTAGTCAGCATTATTTCATTTACTATTTAGGAAGTATCATCTGCTAGCTAGCTTAAGTTGCAGTGCTATTCCTTATACCTTCTGCTAGCCAGTTTCATACAGAAGTACAGAACTGGTCAAAAGTTTGGACACATTCCTATTTTTAATGTTTTCTGAGCATCTCTTATGATTTCTTATGTACATCAAGCCTTCATTTATTTTTCAGCAAAAATACAGAACAAAACAGTAATATTGTGAAGTATTACAATTTAAATTAATGGTTTTCTGTTTTAATATACTTTAAAATATAATGTATTGCTATGAAAAAAGCTGAACTTACTACAGTCTTCACTGTAACATTGATGTAATCCTTCAGAAATGCTGATTTATCAATTTTGGAAACAGCTGTGCTACTTAATATTTTTTTTAAATTCCCTTTTCTTACAGGATTCTTTAATGAAAAAGAACAGCATTTATTTAAAATATAAATCCTTTTTTAACCGTACAGTACTGTTCAAAGTTTGGGGTCAGTATGGTTTTTTTTCAATACTTTTATTAAACAAGGATGTGTTCAGTTAATAAAAAGTAATAGTAAAGACTTATATTGTTAGAAAAGATTTCAGTTTTGAATAAATTATGTTCTTTTTAAGTTAAATCCAGGAAAAAAGCATCACAGATTCCAAAAAAATCAAAAAATGTCATTTTTAAAATTTGTATTAGTTTGCATGCATGTCAGCTTATAATCAAACAAAATGTTGAAATTTATATTTGTTTATGATACAGCTTCTCTAAATTTCCCCAAATTTCCCATTAATTCCCATAAATTCCCGTAAATTTCTGTTAAATTTCCAAATTGGAATATTTCCAAAATTCCCCGGACAAAGTTTCCATGGAAAGTTTCCGCCCCCCTTTGCAACCCTAGTCACAACGTGATCCATTAGAATATCAGTAAATCTCGCCTACGGAAATTCGAATTGTTGGGGGATGTGTAGGGACGAGGTGGGGGATTAGCCTAACTTTAGCGATGCAGCGCGGAGAGCCGCTTCACTTATAACGTGAGTGTTTTTTAAAATGCATAAACTTGCACTAGAATAGGCTAGGCTGATCAGTGATGATGTTTTTGGATAATGTTAGGCTGCTTTTAGCTTTATGCTGGAGCTGGTTTGTAAAATAACTGAATAAATTAGCACGATAATATCATGTATCTGCAATCTCGCAGGCTGAGGATGGGACTCAACACCACTGTAGCGTATTATTTACTCACCCTCCATGCATCCAAGGTGTATATGACTTCTTTCTTTCAGACGAATGCAATTGGAGTCTAGTAAAGTCTAATAAAATGCATCCATTCATAATAAAAATTACCTCACACGGCTCCCAGGGGTCTCCTGTAGCGAATCGATGCCTTTTTTAAAGAAAAATATCCATATTTAAAACATAAGATTCATTATTAATGTAGCTTGCTAACTGCTTTGACAAGGGGCGTGGCAGTACTGAAACACCGTCTAAGCTGTTCGCCAATTGCAACGCACTGGGATGGATAACCAATCATAACACATTTCCTTTTTTGTGCTAGGAGAAGCACAAATAGGTATTGTAATAATGTAAATAATGCGTTTTTCGAACCAATAATGAGAGCATGTTCTAGTACACCCACAAAACAAAATCAAGACTTTGAAAAAGAGCATAATAGGACCGCTTTAAAAACTTTGAAGCCTACGATAATTTTCTAGCAGTGTCAGAAATTCTGCCTGATCAACGCACGGTGTGTTTGCTGCCACGACCCACGTTTACTGACCAGACGATAAAAATGCCACATGAAATCAACGTGACATGGCGCTAAAATTTAAAACTGCTTACCTCAAGCTCTTATTCCTTCCTCTTTTGCCGCTTCCACTTTTTCACTTTTACTTCATAAAAAGTACAACTGCCAAAGTGTGATTCATTATGTTTTTTTGGTTTACCACTAGCACACGCTGATGACGTTTTATTCCTCTATAGTAACGTAAAGTCTACATGCATGTCATACCCAAGTTTACATCCATTGTGATCAGCAATGATCCTGTAGGATTGCTAAAATCGTGCAGTGTGTTGAAGGCTTAAGGGTTGAATTCAATAATTGTGCCCACACATCTGCAGGACAGACTAAGTGCTTATTCACCTGGTTTGTGGGTGGTTAGTAAATAAGACAGGATTTTATGATGAAATACTCCATTCAAAAGTGCCATGATTCTTTAGTGAATTTATTCCTAAGTCAAATGAAGGCCATCTGGTGGATATGAGCTGTCTCACCTGCCACCCAGCACCTGTCCAACAGCCCCTCCTTTCTCTCTAACACAAAGGACAGAGCGGTCAACCCCACTGCCAGGTAAAATGTAATGCTGAAAAGAGAAAGAAAAGAAGAGATAGACGATATTGGAAAGAGGTCCATCATGATGCAGTAGTATTATCTGACACTGTAGTAATACTTTTGAATAACTGTAAGTGTGTGCGTATTAAAGGGATAGTTCACCCAAAGATAAAAATTCTGTCAATAATTACTCATCCTTGTGTAGTTCCAAACATGTAAGACCTTCATCTTCAGAACACAAATTAAGATATTTTTGATTAAATCCAAGGGCTGCCTGCATAGGCAGCAACACAACAGACACGTTCAAGGCCCAGAAAGGTAGTAAGGGTACTGTTAAAACAGTCCATGTGACATCAGTGGTTCAACCATAATGTTATGAAGCTACAAGAATACTTTTTGTGCACAAAGAAAACAAAAAGAATGACTTTATTCAACAATTTCTTCTCTTCTGTGTCAAATCAATGAGTGTTCCTAACAGTACCACGATGCATGCATGGGCATTTCTCTGTTTGCAAACAAGGTGAGCCACTGATGTCACATTAACTATTTTATGGATGTCCTTACAACCTCTGTGGCCCTTGAACATGGTAACGGTCTATGAGGGGTCAGAAAACTGTTGGATTTCATCAAAAAATATCTTAATTTGTGTTTTACGAAGATGAATGAAAGTCTTACAGGCCTGGAATGAGTAATTAATGAAAGTTCATTTTTAGGTGAACTCTCTCTTTAGTGTTGTGTTTATTGTAATTAATGGCATACATGTGTATGTACTGCATGTGTGCTTACCTCAAAACTGCTCCTGGTGTCACAAATGTTGTGAAATCTGTGTTCTTACTGCCATATATTGGTTCTTCAAACTATTGAACCACATGAAACAAGAAATAAGAAG
The DNA here is from genome assembly GCF_022985175.1 of Labeo rohita. Lineage (NCBI taxonomy): Eukaryota > Metazoa > Chordata > Actinopteri > Cypriniformes > Cyprinidae > Labeo > Labeo rohita. The sequence continues at coordinate 15,533,402 of NC_066885.1, forward strand.
GGTATTTTAAGAAAGGAAGAATAAAGAGAGATAAAGAAAACAAGAGAGATAAATGAGCGGATACAGTTATGAAAGACACAAATAGAGAAAAAAATAAAATGAGATAAGAGAGAGAAAGGTCAGGATGAAGATAAAAAAGACAATAATATGACATTAAGAATATTGAGAACAAAGGTGACTCATTCAAGATTTGAAATTTTCCCTAAAAGAATATCAGTGCTTTGTACTTACTTTTATAGGGACAGCCACCATGTATGACAAACTCCCCAGCTTCGTCTCAATAAAAGCCTTATGAAAAATCAGAATAAGACAAGAAAAAAAGTTTCATGTGTTTGTAGGATGGGGAAAATGCTGAAATGTACATTTTCGAAACTCACCTCAAAAGCCTCGTGGACTTTCTTCTGCAGCATTAGGGCAATCTGTCGGTCTGAAATGTTGATGAGTAAAAATGTTATACTGAAATATAGTTTAATTGCGTAACTCAAATTGTTTATCTAATCACATAATACAGTGGCAGCTGAAAGTTTGGCAACCCCTTGCTAAATTTGTGAAAATTTCAACAAAATAAGAGAGATCATACAAAATGCATGTTATTTTTTATTTAGTGCTGTCCTGAGTAAGATATTTTACATAAAAGATGTTTACATATAGTCCACAAGACAAAAAATAGTTTTGAAATTATAAAAATAACCCCCTTCAGCCTTTGGTTCTTAATACTGTGTGCGGTTACCTGCATGATCTGTGACTGTTTTTTTTTTGTGATGGTTGTTCATAAGGCCCTTCTTTGTTTTGAACAGTTAAACTGTGCACTGTTCTTCGAAAAAATCCTCCAGGTCCTGCAGATTCTTCCGTTTTCCAGCATCTTTTGCATATTTGAAGCCTTTCCAGCAGTGACTGTATGATTTTGAGATCCATCTTTTCACACTGAGGACAACTGAAGGACTCAAACACGACTATTAAAAAAGGCTCAAACATTCACTGATGCTCCAGAAGAAAACATGACACATTAAGAACATTAAGGGGGTGAAAACTTTTGAACAGGATAAAAATATCCAAATTCGTCTTATTTTGTTGAAATATCTATTTTCCCCCCAATTAATACTGCCCTTCGGAAGCAACAGAAGATACTTGCAGGTTTCCCAGAAGACAAATTAAGTACAATTTACCTTGATCTTCAAATTCAAGAAAGACGGAACTCAAAATCATACAGTCATTGTTGGAAAGGGTTTAAATACACAAAAATGCTGAAAAACCAAACAATTTGTGGGACCTGAAGGATTTTTCTGAAGAACAGCAGGCAGTTTAACTGTTCAAAACAAAAAAGACTCATGAACAACCATCACAAATCAGAAAAACAGTCATAGATCATCTTTTGAAGGGGTATATTTTAATAATTTCAGCTATGTTTTTGTCTCGTGGACAATATGTAAACATATTTTATGTAAAATATCTTACTCAGGACAGTACTAAATAAAAAATAACATGCATTTTGTATGATCTCTCTTACTTTGTTAAAATTATTCACATTTTCAGATTCTGCAAGGGGTTCCCAAACTAAAAAAAAAAAAAGACTAAAAGAATCTAAACTGATTACATATACAGATCCAAACTAGAAGCTACTAATGCTTTCAGACTTTTAAATCATACTTTATGTCCAAAGATAAAGGCTATAAATGCCACAAAGTTATTCAGCTGTAAATAAAACTTACAATAAAAAGAGAATAATACACCATGCTGCCTCAAGACATAAAGGGCACCCTCTTGTGGCAGGAATGTGAGTTCAGGCGAATTGAAAAGCTAAGTAATACTGATTGAGCTAAAAGTGAATAAACTCACTGGTCAGATCCAGCCAAACATGTACTGACCCTCCCTCAACCACTTCTTTGGAGACTCTGGGCTGCAGCATCCTGCACACACACAAACACAGCATACTTTTAAACGTAATTTGACACATTTACCATTTAAAGTCATCACTTTTACATTTAACAAGAAAAAACATAACAGAAAAATATAAATATGTGTAATATTTAAAAAGCTCCAGTCTGGACAGAGATGCACAAAGCATGACTCAGACACATATGGACAGACTGACATAGGCAGGACAGACCTGCTTTTCTCCACCTTAAAAACACTGATTCACTCCTGCAGCCTCTCCCAATACTTTCCCCATCAGTTGCTCTGCTACAGTCTTTGTCACCTGACATGTCACATTGTTTACACAAATACTTGTGTCTTTTTAGGCTGAAGGGAAAACAGCTCATACAGGTAGCTGATGATGCAATCAGGTCTGATGTTTAATGTCAGGTGGGAAAAAATTCACAAGCAGTTATTTTTTGCCAATTACATTGGCATGTACTTATGTTATGCTGGTGTGTGCGCATTGATGCAGTCGAGTGTTTCTGACTTTTGAGCTAGGTGTTTGTGTTATGTGTAAGATATTTGAGTGTGCATGATTAGTTAATGTAAGTAAACCACTAATGGGAGGGATGGGTCTAAATTTGCATTAAAAACATCTGTGATAACTTAAGAAGAAGCAGAATAAACATCATCATGAGTTCATTTGAAGATGCCCTCTAACGAACAGAAAAAAGACAAAAATAGATCTACTTGTAGTGCTGGGTGACAGTAGTGTTTATTGGTTAAAGCAGAAGTTTGTAATGAACTGGCTAAACAAGTCAAATGGTCCAAATAGTTTTTATAAACATATATACGTGTCATATATGGTGAGTTTTACAGGATTACAAAACTTGGCTGACATTCTTTGGTCGTAAGATCAACAAAACATGTTCTTTTAGGTCAATTTCATTACAAACTTCTTACACAGCGAAGCTCACCTTTTGGTTAGATAGCTGGTGAAATTCTCCCCGAACTCTATGACGCCCCAGTATTCCCCATTATGGATACCAGCAAAAGCTTCAGAATGAGACAAGCTCACCTGCAGAAAGGAAAACAGGAAATTGTTCTTCGAGCTAGAAATGAACGCTATAAATAAATGTACAGTTCTCTCTTGACTATTTATACAGTTGTTTTTGTTCCTCTGGTTTGTTGAAGTGAAATCAACAAAAGAGGAAGTGAGAGAATAAGAGTATGTCTTTCTGTCATTTTATTCTATATAAGAATAAAAAGAGATTAAAGAATAAAAGAATAAAATCTATTAAAGAATAAAAAAGAAAAAAATACTTAACAGACACATAACAGACAAATGTAGTCCTATATACATCTTTATTTAGTACATTTTGTGTTTGAAAACAAATGTGTGTACCTGGTAGATACTCGTGTTGTCGAGGAAGGACAGCAGTGATCTACTATAGGCACTGGGACTTGTTTCATTATTGACCACAGCCACATCAATGCCTCTGGGATCTCCACCAATACACAAGCACATCAGACAAATCTGAATTACAGGCAACAGGAACTGGAAACAGAGGGACCTGAGTACAAACCAGAGGAACATACACAAAACGTTGTTTTGAAATAAAATTGATTATTGAAATTTGATTATGAGAAAAGAAAAAGACTGCAGAATGATACAGGAAATCTTCACAGTTCAAGAGATGAAGAGTTTATTTTTGGTAGCTAGATTTAGGTAGATATTTATGCACATTTAGGTTACATTATTTTAATGTAACATATTACATATTTAATTACATATTACATTTAATTCAATTATCCCTGCAGTCATCCATTTATTCGATTTTGCTTAATAATAAATAAACTACCAGTCAAAAGTTTTTGAATAGTATGATTTTTGATGTTTTTTGAAGAAGCCTTTTTTTCTGCTAAACAAGCCTGCATTTCTTTGATTTAAAATACAGCAGAAACAGTAATATTGTGAAATATTTTTACTATTTAAAAAAACTGCTTTCTATTTGAATAGATTTTAAAATGTAATTCATTCCTGTGATTTCAAAGCTGAATTTTAGCATCATTACTCCAGTCACATGATCCTTCAGAAATTGTTAGAATATTCTGATTTGCTTCTCAAAAACATCTTTTTTTAAAATTACTATGTTAAAAGCAGCTGAGTAGATCTTTTTTTTTTCAGGTTTCTTTGATGAATAGAAAGTATTTATCTGAAAATGAAATCTTTTGTAACATTACAAATGTCTTTTTTCATCACTTCTGATCAATTTAAAGCATCACTGCGCAAAAAATAAATAAATAAATAAATATATATATATATATATATATATATATATATATATGGTGACTCCAAACTTTGAATATTGATAATAATAATAATAATAATAATAATAAATGTTTCTTGAACAGCAAATCAGCATATTAGAATGATTTCTAAAGAATCATGTGACACTGAAGACTGGAGTAATGATGCTGAAAATTTAGCTTTGATCACAGGAATAAATTACATTTCAAAATATATTCAAAAAGCAGTGATTTTAAATAGTAAAAACATTTCACAATATTACTATGTTTGCTGTATTTTGGAGGAATATAAATGCATATAAAAGGAAAATAAATGCAGGCTTGGTGAGCAATAAAAAAAAAAAAATAAAAAAGATCTTACTGTTCAAAAATGTTGACTGGGTGTAATAATAAAAATGGTATTTTCACATTTGTCATCACAGCTGGGTTCCATTTGCTCCAGTAGCAAAAGAAAAACACTTCACAGTAGTATTTATATGACTTTCCAAAAGATATAAAATGTCAAAATGTCAAAAAAAAATGTCAAATTTGTCATCACTCCACAGCCGTCACAGCATTACAGTTAATTTGCTGTCACAGTAGCATAAACTGTTTTTTTAATGCCAAGGTAATATAACACAAAGTCTAATGTTATACATTTATGTTACATTTTTTAAAAACGAAAAATAAAAAACTTGAAAATGCATCATCACAGTCTGTCCAAAGGGTCCATAAATAGTTTGAATAAGACATCATTACCCTGGCATTCTCCTCATCCGAACCATTGTCTTGATCATCAGCGCTGCAATGTTACGCCATTTTGGTATGACGTGTCTGGCTCGCACTTTCCAGTCAGCTGCGGAGACACGAGAACATTTCAAATGCAAGCATCAGTATAAATGATGATCAAAAGATGCTACTCTAAATGTATAATTTTAGGTACATTTATGAAACTAGTGACATTTTTTGTTAGTCTTGTACAAAACTGAATTTCTATTTCAGTTTTTGTTTTAAGGGGACACTGGATGCAAAATTCACTTTTACATAGTGTTTGCATATAAATGTCTTAGCAGTGTGTGGACACACCAACACTACAATGATAAAAATCAATTCACTTCTTTTTTTTTTAAATCTCCAAATCTCCAGTCTCAAGCTGTTTTGACTTTCTGAGCAATATGACGTCACATTGCTCAAGCCTAGTCCTCGGCTGTTTTTTTCCATCCTCAGCCAGTTGTATGCTGTGAACAGAGCTGTTTTTGACAAGGTAAAAAGGGTGTTTTTTTATACGGCCACTGAGGAATTTTAACTCAAGTATGTTACAGACATTTAATGAATATGCATCCAATGTCCTCTTTAATTTTTGCATGCAGTATTTTAGAGCAAGTGAATTTTTCCCTCTTTGTTATACCTTTATATTTGGGTATGTCCTCTGGTGTGCTCTTTCTCAGTATTGGCTCTCTGCTCTCATCTCTCATACTATCTGGAGACGGGCTGCTGTCCAGCAGACGGCCTTGAGGACTTTGTTTGGAGCCCATCTGATCAGAGTCCTCACAAAGTTGCAAGAACGCACTCTCTAATGTCTAATGCACACACATAGATGCATATGAAAGGTTAATCATTTTGCATGCACAGTACGTGCATATGAGATGTGTGTGTACATACTGCTGCATTGTGTTGCTTCATAACAGCATCCGGGGGACCTTCAGCTAACAACCAACCATTCCTCATCAAACCCACCTAAAGAGAGAGAAAAACAAACCTAATGGTATAATGGCTTCGAGAAATAGTTCATCCCAAAATGAAAATGTACTCATCCTCAGGCCATCCAAGATGTAAATTTGTTTTTTTTTTATCGAAATAGATTTGGATAAATTTAGCATTACATAACTTGCTCACCAATTGATCCTCTGCAGTGAATGGGTGTCATTAGATTGAGAGATTCTGTTTTTTTTTGAGAGAGATAATTTTTGAATGTAATGTGGACAGCATGGCTCACATGATTTGGTCTTGTAGGAATTTGGTGAGAACTATTTGAGCTTGAGAGAGATCTCTGACTTGGCAAACCTAAGCAAAAGTTTCTAACACTCTTTTGAAACTCCAAAGAAGACATGTGCAATTACCAAGGTCTGTTTTTCAGGAGAAATATCTGAGAAGCTGAAAATTAAAGCAAAAGTAAGACTAGGAGAAACAACTGAGCTCTTATTACCTACGAGCAGAAAATGAGAGAAACAGGATTCTTCACAGAAACGGGTGAGTGGTATTGTTGTTTAAGGAATACTTCTCATGTTTAGAAATTCACGTCACTGTTCTGGGTCGGTGAGCGTACTGTAATTCGCATGTTGTTATTGTGTCTTTGGTGTTGCTCTGTGTCATTTGTGCATGTGACTCAAGAGTAATAAATCAACAGGATGTAGTCTGGTGTCTGGTTGACAATACGCAGTCACAAAATCATGCGCCGCTGTAAACACAACAGACGTCATGCCCTCAAGACAAACTGGTAAAACAACACTTTGAAGAGGAATAAAATTGAACAATTGTGTCAGGTGATTTAATTGTTCCTGATTCTACTCCTGGAATAGGCTGTCTGACATCTACCAGTGCCTTTTTTGACGCAATACACAGTGATACACCCTAATCATTGCAAGAAAAACGTTTGTCAGTGGTCTCAAAACCTGTATTATGTAACAGTCTAGTCAAAACACTATCCAGCATTTAATGTAAAGTAATGTTGCACGATATACCGGTACTTAAAAAGTATTGCGATACCCTGCTTTTAAAAACAGTACGGTTCCACATTTTACTAGAACCGGTACTTTAATAATGTATTTTAATGAGTTGTATTTCTGCGTGTCTGTGTTAGTGAATGGCGCAGACGCTGTTTTGTTTACTACACACAAACGCGTGACACTCGCGGTGTTTTCAGCCTCTGCCGCCTCAATATATGAGTACATGAACACATGAACATAATCTCTAAAACTGCTTTGAGAGTCACTTCGTGAGCATTTTACTGTTTCTTTTGTGGAGAACTATCGTCATATAATTAAGACCCAGTAACCCGTCAAAAGTTCGGTTTAACTTGACAATAACAAATATATTAATATATTACTTAATGTAAAGATAGTACTATTAATAATAATAAAAATATCATTAAAACAATGTTTAAGGAACATTTACTAGAAAACAAAAATATTTATCATTCTTTAAACTCTTTATCAAATCTAATTATCCTTTATAAATTCATTAGACATACTTTTGATTATTAAAATGTAATGAAACGATTAAAATAGAATCCAGAAAATTAATGGAAAATACAGATTCACAAACAAAACTGAATTTGAGGAAAAATAATGAAACGTATTTCATAGTGCCTTAAAAACATGTAATTAAAAATAATAATAATAATAATAATAAATTGCTGTTAAATTCTGCAACTTTCATGATTTCAATTAATTAGGCATGCTTTTTGATAAATACTTTTTTATGTAACCATTAAAATAGAGTCTAGAAAAAATAAAATAGAATTTGGGAAAAAATAAAACGGATTTCATAGGGCCCTCTTTATTTTATTTGTTTCTTTGTTTTGTTGTAGCTGTCCTTTAGTTTGTCACTTGCGTCTGGGTTCTTATTATTAATAACAAAGATAAAATAAAAAATGACTGTCATGATATAAACTGTTGTTGTGAAATAAAATTACTATATAATGAAATAAGATTTGGCTTCATCCTTTAAGCTAACTTACCAATAGCAAAGATCTCTACATACGTGTAGGCTCGGTAGTTATCATAATCCTGTGTAGTAGCACTGGCGTGTGATTAATATTATTTTATTTATTTATTTATTTTTTTAAAGAGGGGATGAAATGTTTTTTTAATAGATAAAACAAGTATGGTCTCCATTTGGATCGTCTGTTATTCAATTATTTTTCCTGTTGTTCTCTGTTTTTTTGGTAGTAACAGTTCAGTAGTAGTATTGCGATATTTTAGTCAGGTATTGTATCGAAGTCAAAATTTTGGTATAGTGACAACACTAGTGTAAAGAAAATGTCTGCTAATTCAAACATAAAAGCTCACCTGTACATTTGTGCCAAAAGCTAGTTTTAAGGAAATGTAATAGGCCACAGCACAAAGTACATTTGGCAAACGAGTCACGACTATAATAAGGGATTACAGTAACAAATCTGTGTGAGTAATGAGTAGAGTGGTTCATCTGTTCAAGAAACCCACACCAGAAGTCTACGAATGACTAAGAGTGGGAGTGAATTCTGGTACAGGTTTGCGGACAGTTCAGGAAGGTATCTTACCGTATTGGCTTGCCTGGCTTCCTCAATGTAATGCGTTGTAATAATGACGGAAACCTGTCCTCCTCTTACAATTTCTACCAGGTGCTGCCATATCCTGTAGAAGTGGAGAGTTTGTTGCATGAGTGAGATGCTTTTTTTTCTTAATGAGATTTACATGTTTTCATTTTAAAAGCTGATGCTTTTATCTAAATCAGGGGTCACCAAACTTGTTCCTGGAGGGCCGGTGTCTTGCAGAGTTTACCTCCAACTTTTCTCAACACACCTGCCTGGAAGTTTCAAGTATACCAAGTAAGACCTTGATTAGCTAGTTCAGGTGTGTTTGATTAGGGTTGGAGCTAAACTCTGTAGGGACACCGGCCCTCCAGGACTGGGTCTGGTGACCCCTGATCTAAAGCAACCAACCTTTAATTCATATACTTTGTATTAGTACAAACATTCCCTGGGTATAAAACCTATGAATTTCTAAAGCTAACATGTGAAATGGGATAACACAAACTGTTACAAAGTGAAAAGTGTCAGGTCAGAGAGAGAGAAAAATGTGCTCAGGAAATAATACAGGCAAGATTTTTTCTTTTGACAACAATAGATCATACTGACCTGAATATGATATTTCACACAAAAGCCGTTTACATATAGTCCACAAGAGAAAACAGTAGTTGAATTTATAAAAATGAAACAGTTCAAAAGTTTACACATGCTTGATTCTTAATGCTGAGTTGTTACCTGAATGATCCACAGCTGTGTGTTTTTTTGTTGTTGTTTAGTGATAGTTGTTCATGAGTCCCTTGTTTACCCTGAACAGTTAAACTGTCTGTTGATCTTCAGAAAAATCCTTCAGGTTCCACAAATGCTGTGGTTTTTCAGCATTTTTGTGTATTTGAACCCTTTCCAACAATGACTGTATGATTTTGAGATCCACCTTTTCACACTGAGGACAACTGAGGGACTCATATGCAACTATTACAGAAGGTTCAAACGCTCATTGATGCTCCAGAAGGAAAAACCATGCATTAAGAGCCGGGGGGTGAATACTTTTTGAATTTGAAGATCGGGGGAAAATTTTACTTATTTTGTCTTCTGGGAAACATGTAAGTATCTCCTGCAGCTTCTGAAGGGCAGTACTAAATGAAAAAAATATGATATTTAGGCAAAATAAGAAAAATGTACTTTTTTAATCTTTATTCTGTTCAAAAGTTTATACCACCAGCTCTTAATGCATCATATTTCCCTCTGGAGCTAAACAAAAAATAAAAACAGCTGTGGATCATTCTGGTAACAACACAGTATTAAGAATCAAGTGTATGTAAACTTCTGAACGGGGTAATTTTTATAAATTCAACTATTATTTTCTCTTGTGGACTATATGTAAACGTCTTTTATGTGAAATATCTTATTCAGGTCAGCACTAAATAAAAAAATAGCATGCATTTTGTATGATCCCTCTTATTTTGGAAAAATAATTAACATTTTGCAGATTCTGCGAGGTGTATGTAAACTTTGGCTTCAACTGTTTAATCTTTTCACAGACTCATTAAGCAGCATAACTTTTATCAACATTTATAATAATTATAAATGTTTCCTGAGCAACAAATCAGCATATCTGAATGATTTCTGAAGGATCATGACACTGAAGACTGGAGTAATGACTGCTGAAAATTCAGCTTCACCATTATGGAAATAAATAACATTTTAAAACATACTAAAATAGACAAGTTATTTCAAGTTGTAATATTTCACAATATTTCTGTTATCCCTTTACTTTCTGACAAATAAATGTAGCATTGGTGAGCATAACAGTCTTTCAAAAGCAAAAAAATCTTACTGACCCCAAACTTTTGAGCAGCAGTATGTAGTAACATTCTTAGCATGGTATACAGTGCATAGGTTAGGATCTTTCAAAGCAAAGCACCCCAAAATGGTTAAAGGCTTAGACAGGCTTGGGCCATAGTCTGTTGTGTAAGAGGATTTCAGCAGGGTTCAACAGGGTCTGACTGGAGCCTATGTGAACTCAACATAAAAATGAATTAATTTATCTTAAAAACTATATACAGAAATGTAGAAAACATAAAAAAAACAGGTTTCTCTGGATGTTAGCTTTTCTAAACAATTAAACATTTTTTAAGCAATAAAGCCACCAATATCAGAGGGCTGTAGTTAAAAATAATAAAAGTTTCTAGTTTTCATCACTGTATGTATGTTCTGCTCAGAAATTGCTGCATCATATGCAAAAATGTGAAGCAGCAACCCTCTTTTTAGCCATATAGACTCCATCTACATTCTTTACTTCCTTTTGTTCATGAATTACTCAAACTCAACAATTGTCACTGAGAATTTACAGCATTAAGCTTCTTTTCTTGAAAAGTTTATAATGAGTTATAATGAGTTGGAATCCTCAGCAAGCCACATACTCAGGATGCACTCGCATGGAAAGATCAAACAAAGGCATGCAAAAGAGTCTACTGGGATTTGTTTGCCCATTATGCATTGTGAAAGATCTTCATACTACAAATCCACAAGGGCAAGTCTTTGAAAAGGCTACTTGAATAATTATAATATTTAAAATGAATAAGTCCATGAAATAAACTTCAAGGTGTGAAAGTTTAGGTTTCAGCCTGCAGTGGAACACAAGATACTAGAAAAGCCTTTAATTTCAGAGGAAAGTTACTGCACAGTTATGAATGTAAGCTAAAAAGTTAAATTGCGATGTCTGAGAGAAAGAGAAAGGAGAGGTGCAAGGCAAAAACATCATGACTTTAGAATGCAGAACAAGGTTCATCAACAAACACATTTATATACGAGAGACAGACTGGTAGGGCTGGTAGCAGTACGAGTGCATTAGAGGGATAGTAAAGGTGATGAAAAGAGGATGTGGAAGGCGAAGACTGAGGAATACTGGAGATAATAAGGTATGTTGTGCATACTTGGCACGCAAAACAGGGTCCACTCCCACAGTGGGCTCATCCAGGATCAGAAGTTGTGGGTTCTGTAGCAGAGCAGCTCCAAGTGAGACACGTCGTCGCTGGCCTCCACTGAACAAAGAGAAAAATGTAGGTAAGTTATCAGTTATGAACTTTAATAAAAAACAGTAACACTTTACAATAAGGTTCATTAGTTAATTACATGAGTTAACATGAGCTAAGAATAAACAGTACTTCCACAGCATTTATTAATCTTAGTTCATGTTAATTTCAGCATTTACTAATGCATTATTAAAATCACAAGTTGTGCTTGTTAACATTAATGTAGTGTGAACTAACACGAACAAACAATGAACAACTGTATTTTTATTAACTAACATTAACAAAGATTAATAAATGGTGTAATAAATGTATTGTTCATTGTTTGTTCATGTAAGTTGATACATGACTACTTATTGTAAAGTGTTACCAAAAAAATACAAGTAAATTAAGTCAACGTTTTATTTGACAAATGGGCAACAACATTGCAGACACCTATGGAATACACCTACGGTCTCATTTTTAACGCTGAATAAAAAAGTACTAAAGATAATTGCGAATACAGGTCTGAATTGCAAGAACAAAAAGTCAAAACCGTAAGATATAAATTCAGAGTTGTGAGATATAAAATTTGAATTGGGAGGTAAATATATTTTTTATATATATTTTTAATCTGTGGCAGAATCAGACTTTCATAGACACCTGTATTTGCTGATGAAATAAGTTAGCGCACAAAATATACCTAAAAGAAATGGTGAAATATAAAAAAATTGTAGTGCAATGCACAGAACAGGTTGAATATAATAATATAACATATAAGTAATAAAAAACAATAAAACACCAAGTTATAAAGTCTTCTATTCTCATGATTTAATTGATGGTCTCTAGTTTTCTATGGATTTTATTTAGCTAAAACTGATGTGTGGAACAACAGACCATGAGCAGTGTTCACTCTAAATGCAAAATCAGTTTAATTTAATTTTCATAAACAATATTTGGCACAGGAAATTCTTATTATTAACAAATTAAGCAGCTAACTATTACACTAAAAGGCTAAAATAATTTAACATTCATTATTTAAATGCATTAAGTAATCATTGAAGAATCTCAAGACTTACCACAACTCTACTAACCCAACCCAACCCAACCCAACTTAACGAACCCAACCTGTCAAGATGAAACTGACTTTAACAAACTAGTGTGAGCTCTAAAGCTTTCAGGGCCATTGTGTGTACTTTTCAGATGGTTGAGCCCTGCCTAGAGCCAGCTCATCATTGTGAAAACAAAACCAGACAGACTACATCCATAGGACAACAGGACACTAGATGCCTTTCTGAACAGAAATAAAAGTCTCATGCTTCACATTCCTTGTCCTTAGTGAAAGACAATCACATCTGTGTAGACAGGCACTTTGTTTCATTATAAAATAATAATAATAATTCATAAACACCATCTTTTATATTTCATAATCACTATCTTTTAGTTTCATTCCGCTGCCCATATAAAATCCACTGTAATCACATGACCCCAAGAAGGCCCCTACAGTGGAAGTGTGAGAACTTTTAGAACAGAGCGGCCAGATAAACGGAAGCAGGTTTTCCCAAAGGTTTTGAATGCATGATGTCATTAGGCAAGCTCTGATGGGAATGTTGCTGTCAGAAGAGTCAACAAAGAAAACTGGGTCACACATGAGGCCTTGTTTTGTTTTATCCTCCACTCTGTCTCTTTCAGAATTCTGCCATCATTTGCTCAGCCTCATTTCTTTTCAAAACCATTTGTTCCAAGCCCCCCAAATAGCTACTGTAATACTCACAGAGAATTTTCATTTCATGGTAAACTATACCTTTAAAACAATCACTGCAATAATCATTGCAAAAAAAAACATGAACGAAATGAAAAGTCATTCTACCTGAGATTTCTCACAAGGCTGTTTTTCTGTGGCAGGTCTAGGAAGTCAATGAGGAAGTTCATCCTGGCTTCTGTCTCTTTAGACGAAAGGCCATGAATTCGACCGTAAAACCATAGCGTGTTGCTGATAGTGAACTCATTGTACAGAGCTATGTCCTGAAGGCAGAAAGAATGAATAAAGAAACAGGAAAAATATATGAAACTCAAGAGGATTCACATCAGAATAATCATAGACTAGGCTTTGTGGGTAAACAGCAGTCTCTACCAATCTCTTACCTGTGGCATGTATCCCACCATCCTTCCTGGCACTTCATGTCCTGGGAAAGCAGGTGGTTTCCCCAGCACTGTTATATGACCATGTGAGATCTTTAGAGTTCCCACAATGCATTTCAACAACGTAGTCTTCCCACAGCCACTTGGCCCCAGCAGCCCATAACTAAGGACAGAAAACAAACAACATAATCAAAGATCCAGTCAATCCTGCAACGCACATGTAGTACAATAGCACAATTTCAATTGTAATATTTCAATTCAAATTAATCAAAAGTGACAAAGGCATTGATAATGTCACAAAACATTTCTATTCAGACTAAATGCTGTTCTTTTTTACTTTAAATTCAAAGAAGTCTGGAAAAAAAACTTCAGAAGCACATTGACATTAATAAAAAAAACATAAAATCAGCATATTTTAATGATTTCTGAAGTACTGGAAGACTGGACTACTGAAGATTCAGCTTTGCCATCACAGGAATAAATGACATTTTAAATACATTAAAATATAAAACAGTTATTTTAGAATATTACTGTTTTTATTGTATTTTTGATCAAATGAATGCAGACAAAAACATCCTTTAAAAACATGTTACAGATTACAAACTTTTTAATGTGTGAAGTTCTAAACAAGCAGCTAAAATGCAGACAAAAATGATCAAAAGACACATGGGTGATTCAGATGTCTTTAAGAGGAATTAGAAACAGGAAGTGAGAAATGCTAAACTAAGACACCAAGAAACTAAGAAATCAAGGTGAGAACAGCAAAAGAGTTACTAAATGTTTTTCAATACACTCATTATCAAAATAAGACTGTAGTTACGTAATTAAAAGTGGCTTTCTAAAATCTTATTCCAACTACTATTGGGAAAGACCGGTCACAATGCTTTGAACGGACTTTTGGGAAAGCCGCAGCTTCAAACATAATCTGATCCACTTCTGCACTGACTTCCAGGTAAATATATGTTACCGCAACTAAGCATTATTTCAGAAAAGGGAAACAAAACACTTCCACAATATTTCAAAACATCACTCTGATAAGATTTATCAGCACTGTGGCAGATCATAAACAGGTGATAAGAGATGATAGTCATGTCTGAGGTGAATTGAAAAATACACAGTAAATAAAAGGAAATTCAAGCTGCTGTTGTAGTAGCATCGCACCATCACATTGACAAAGGTCAAAGGTCAGGTGTTGGATTCTCCAACCCTCGGTATGTATTTTAGAAGATTGTTGTGCTACTAGCGCAGAACACCTGAGGGATAAGGCAGGGAAGGTATATGCATGCATGTACGTGACATGTCACATGAACATAAGGTCAGCATTTGGGCATGTTTTCCTGCTTAAGGTGAGCACTCAAGATTGGTGTAACCTGATAACATATTCAAAAACACATTTAGAAAACAAGTGTGGACTCACATTTGGCCCTGAGGCACTGTCAGGTTGAGACTGCTGAGGACTTTAAGTTTCCCATATGAACGACACACATCACGACAGTGGATTGCAGCGCTGCAACTCCCAGCCTCCAAGTCAGTCCTCATGGTACCGCTTTCCAAACGCTACATATAAAGATATTAAAATCAGACATTCACATAGACCCTGCATAGACCCTGCAAAGTGTTAAAGGAAATGTCTTTGTTGTATTGTCTATAACATCGTTGCACACAATATGACTTACATTGTTAACACGAAACAAAACATGACGCCTCATTTGTGATCCTTACATTGGTTTCTTAGCAACAGCTCAGATTCTGTAGCCGAGTATCCCCTTTACCGATGGAGCAAACTGGGTCATCACAAGTGTAATCTGTAATCTCTCCTTCTTTTCACAGAATCTCTCATTCTCACTCAGTCTCTGCACACTTAATCCCAAATGTTTCATCACAAAACATACACAAACACTATCAAGATTTCTAATCCTTGCATTACAGCTATCCTGAAGAAATGAAGTCTCATGACGAAGATTTGAGGAGATATGATCTGTTATAAATGTTAATTGGTGTTTTATTATCATAAAATTATTCAAAAAATATATCAAGAAATGCATTAAAAAAAATGACATAAATATACAGATATAAAGAACAGGTTTCCAGTTTCTGAATTAAAATAACTGTAATATTTTTTATGGGCTTTAAGTCAAAAATGTTTCGGTGGAGTAACTGTCTGGATAGCCTTTTTATTAAAAGGCTGAAATCCTGGCCTAAGTAGTTTGGCATCATATATTACTTATTTATTTAAAATATTATTCATATTTGTGTGGCAAAACCAAAATGGAAGAATCTAAAAAACAATTTGTGCACTTATGTCAAGTGAAGTTTTTAATTAAGCTGTGAACACTCACAAGCGCATAAGGAAAGTACACTACCAGTCAAAAGTTTTTGAACAGTAAGATTTTTGTGTTTTTTTTAAATTGTCTCCTTCTACTCACCAAGCATGCATTTATTTGAAATATTCAAAATACAGCAAAAGCGGTAATATTGTGAAATATTTTCACTATTTAAAATAACTGCTTTCCATTTGAATACATTTTAAAACGTAATTTATTTCTGTGATCAATGCTACATTTTCAGCATCATCACCTCTAGTCTTCAGTGTCACATGATCCTTCAGAAATCATTCTAATATGCTGATTTCCTAAAAAAATCTTTTAAAATATATTCAAATAGAAAACAGTTACTTTAAATAGTAAAAATACTTCACAATATTACTGCTTTTGCTGTATTTTGGATCAAATAAAAGCAGGATTGGTAAGTATAAGAGACTTATTTTTAAAAAACATTAAAAATCGTACCGTTCAAAAACTTTTGACTGGTAGATTTATTGGATTTCTGAGAACATTTTGGACATCTTTGTCATCAACCTATGCGTGTATAGTTTAAACTTGATGATGCTGATGTAAAAACTGTCTAAGTTATACACGAACCAGTCGGATGGAGACAACGTGGAAATCAGCTGACAATTTCGTTACAACACAGCAATTTCGAGAAGCTGAACTGGTTTGGTTTTCAATTTCTTCTTTGTTTTGGAGGAAGCGCCTCCCTCTGTCAAAGCACCTGACAGGAGCTGTTTGGGTCCTTCAGACAAACTTTGCAACTACTTGCATATTAACTTACAACCATCATTTCTTTAATTATATTTCAACGAATAAATTCAAGTTTAGACCTAAATTACAACAATTACAAAGCACAAGGTACCATAAAATGAAATAAGTTTTATAAGATGCGTCGGTACATTCTGCACAATCGTTTAAACGGTTAAGACATATCTACACAAACTTTAGAAAGGAAAGAAAAATAGATTTTATACCAAGGCGGCTTTACAGTCCTTGAAGAAAAATCACGTCGATTACATGAACAGTCCAGCTGTCCGGTTGTGAAACACACTCTTTTCTGTCGCAGCGTTATTTCATGACAGGTGCAGCGATGCTCAACGTTTACAACTGTCGGCCACAGGCTGACAGTAGCAGCGCTAATGCGTGTGTTATTTGTCTCTTCTACTAGTTCACCGACAAGCCCCGCCCCCAGAGCAGCTCACAAACCAATCAGATTCCGAGAAGTTATACAGAAGCCGCCTGTGATTTGTCAGTTGAGAAGTCGCTCAAATCATAATTCAATTCCATCAAGTCGCCCAAATCACATAGCAAAAGCGGTACGTCAAAGAGCAGGAGTTGTCGAAACACAGGTGGGGAAGATAACGATGTGTGCATGCTGAATTAACAAACACCTTAAAAAAAGAAATCCCTCAGTGATAACAACGAGTTTTCTTAATTTACGCGGCTTCTGGGAGCCTGATTCATTTTCGCGAATCGGTTCATTTGAACAATTCGTTTTAAATAACTTACTCAAAACACGATTACGCCATCGTGTGGCAAATCTATACGCTCTTAAGAGTCCCAATAGGCACAAATAAGGGTGTAAGAGTGTTTGTTTTAGTTTGTGTTCCAGATCAATTTGTTGCAGCCAGGATTCAGCGCATAAAATATAGTCATTTAGAACCTTAATAAATTTGCATTTAAAATAAAGCAATACATCTCTTAGTTAAAGTTGTTTTTTATCCGTTATGATTGCATGCTATAACGGTGTTTTTTATTTGCAATGATAAGCTATCGTTTTTACTTTCATTTCACCGTCTTTTTAAACCAGTTCAGCCGATTCAATGAAAAGATCCGAATCAAAAA
Source organism: Labeo rohita (assembly GCF_022985175.1). Taxonomy (NCBI): domain Eukaryota; kingdom Metazoa; phylum Chordata; class Actinopteri; order Cypriniformes; family Cyprinidae; genus Labeo; species Labeo rohita. The sequence continues at coordinate 15,551,161 of NC_066885.1, forward strand.
AAACGATTCGCTCTGTCATCTCTAGTTACATTCCGCTTCTGCGTCATGGGGAGACACTGCAGTAACAAACCAACCAGTCTTCTGTGTTCCACATCTATATAAACCTAATAAACATGCACAAACGCCTGTCGAAAATCACTGTTTATGACCGCTTTCTGTAGGATTCGAGCCTCAAAAAGAGACCGGCATCAGAACATCATACATTGCATCGTTTACAAATAGACACATGTCTTATCCATTCATGCATGCTCGGTTAGGGTAAAATGTAAACATGAAAAATAAGAAAAAAATACAATAACTCACTTTTTGCTCCATCTCCGTGCTGTCGTCGGGTGCTTCCTCGGTTCCATTACCGGGCATGATTACAGATGCTGCCGGTGAGCAGCTCTGTTCGGCTGAGCGCGCGGATGAGCCGTTTAACTCATTCTGCTCCAGACCAGAGTTTAACTGCAAATTATAAACGCTTAAGGTTTAAACAGCATTAAATAGCGTTCTGATCGCCTGTGCGTCTTTTCTCCAGTGGAGTGTCTCTGTGATTACTGTAGCTGCGCAACAATCTAAGTCGTTTCCCTCTAGGGGAGAAAATCACTCTGGAGTAGAAACATGTTTATTTGCATTAAACATTGATACGCAAAACAAGTACGGGAGAGAAGGGAAATATGAGGGGAAAAGAAAAATCACATATCAAAGATTAAACAGATATAGTAGCTCTACTGTAAACAATCAGGAGAACAGAAAATACATAAACAGCAGCTCCCTCCAGATAGACAAATCACCAGAGAAGCTAGACGTTTCAGACACAAACACAAGACGTACACAGTATATAAAGCAGATCTTAAATGCTGAAAACCATTCAAAAAAAGAATGAAACTAATTTTTAAGCCTTTTTATTATTGTTAAATTTTAAAATACAATTTAAAACAGAAGACAAAGACACAGCTTCCTTTATATACATTTTTTTTCCACAGGAACAGAACAAACCATCTTTCTTTAAGAGGTCATAGCACTGCTGTCATATTCATATTATATCAGACTGTGCAAAAGCTCCACCTTAAAAATAATACAGTGACAAGACATAGACAAACAACCAAAATACAAAATAAAAAAAGCAGACATGCAGAACAACGCAGCTCCCTTATTGAAATGACCAAAACTGCAATATAATGTAGTCTTTTCAGGTGTGCTTGTCAGTTGTGGTAAAACAAAATAAATAAATCAACTACTGGAAGTAAAACAAAAGGTTGGTTAGAAGGCGAACAACGGCCTAAAAGCACGTAGTTACAAATCAATTAAAGGAAGCACTGTGTATATATATATATATATACATATATGTACACACACTACCAGTCAAAAGTTTTTGAACAGTAAGATTTGTTGTCTTTACTGCTCACCATTTATTTGATCCAAAATACAGCAAAATCAGTAATATTGTTAAATATGTCTACTATATAAATAGCTGCTTTCTATTTGAATATATTTTAAAATGTAATTTATTCCTGTGATCAAAGCTACATTTTCAGCATCATTACTCCAATCTTCAGTGTCACACGATCCATCAGAAATCATTCTAATATGCTGATTTGCTGTTCAAGAAACATTTATTATTATCATCAATATTTAAAAAACTTCATCAAAGAAACCTGAAAAAAACTCTACTCAGCTACTCAACATAATAATAATAATAAATATTTTTTGTGCAGCAAATCAGCATATTAGAATTATTTCTGAAGGATCATGTGACTGGAGTAACAATGCTACATATTCAGCTTTAAAATAACAGGAATAAATTACATTTTAAAATACATTCAAATAGACTGTAAAGTAAACTTTTTGACTGGTAGTATGCATGTATGTATATCAAACAGGGACCAGGGGTTAGTATTCATTTACAGTCTCTGGTTTCAAGTAGTAAAATGTGCAATTCTGCATTTCACCTCAAAGTACCATTTAAGAAGAGAACTTACATTTTCACAAACAGCACTCAAAAATAAAACCATAAGTCATGTATCAGACATAAAGGTGATTATGTTCTTCTAAATACTGTGTATAAAAGATGAAATGTCTTTACTGCTAAAGAAAAATCATCAGTTTTCACACATAGCTGGTCCAGTTAAAACATTTCACAACTGTGGAAATAGGCAGCTTTTAAAAGATTAAAATTTTTATATTAAATATAATTTTTTTAAAATGGAAGAAATAGTGACTTGAATTGTTTTTGGAGCTGATGAGGCTGTCAGGTGATTGGCTGATGCCGTGTTTCAGTTAAATGTGATTGGCTGCTGGAGTTAGGATGGCGGGGAACATTAGAACCCTGGACTGCATGAAGGACAGGTCAGGGAGAAGAGAGATGACCTTTGCTGCTTCTTCACTTATCTTTTCATCCCTTTCTGGCTTCCTGTCAAGTAGAAAGAATGAGCATTTTCTCAGTGACTGCAGCAGAGTCACACCCTATTTTGACCTTGTCCATACCTCTCTACCTGTAAAGTAGCCATGTAGTTGTGCTCAACATGTTAAGACATGTTAAAAGTGTATTTATTTATGCATGCACATATCTAACCTGGCTGTTGTTCTGTTTTTCTCCATAGACTCCATGAGTTTTGTAAATGCATCTGCAATGTTGCGACCAATGCTGTTGTTCTCCATTTTAGCTGTTGTCAGTTCATATATCTCAGGATCAACACCTAAATAAACAAAAATATTTTACAAAAATTAAAAGACACACAAATATGCAAACGCATTGTTGAAGTATAAAGGTCGTGCAAGACTCTTTAAGATAATTTCCCAGAAACACAGAGGCACTCAACAGTGCATTAGATTAAAGGAAGAAAAAACAGATACTCACAGAGGCAGATACTGTAAGTAAGTCCAGAGAGAGGAAACCAGGGACAGAACACTAGACTACAAACAAATGCTAAAGATGACAAGCTTCTCTAAAAACTGATTTTGAAATCACAGACACAAGAGAAAAGGAAGAAAAAAAGGTTTCACAGCAAACCACTCACTTCTCTGAGACAAACCCTTTCGGTTCTAACCTGGTAGTGGGGTGTCAGTTTCACTATCTGAGCTACATTCATCCACAGGACCAAAATAGTCCAAATTTAGCTCTGATATTCCACCATCTTGTGCTTCATATGAGAGCAGCAGTTGAGCAATGACAGCAGGAGATGGAAGGTTAGTATTTAGTTAGTAGTTAAACATACCCACAATATATTAACAATATTATATACACTACCGTTTGAAGGTTTTGGGCCAGTAAGATTTTTTAAAATTAATACTTTTATTTAGCAAGGATGCATCGAATTGATCAAACGAGACAGTAAAGATTTCTACGTGGTTACAAACCCCAAACTTTTAATCAGTAGTGTACATGTATAAGAGCAAGTAGAGAAAAGGCAGCTTGGCACCAGGAATTTGTATTAGGAGCGACAGTGCAAGAAAAAATAAGAGAATAAGAAGAGATGAAAGCAAGTGATGAATAGAATAGAGAAACTATAGTCATAATGTAGTATAATATATTTATTGACATGTTTAATAACAATTTGTTGCAACATAACTGGAAAAAAAAATACTATCCAGAAATGAGATCAAGGTTTTGGTTAAAGGAACATTCTGGATTTCTTAATTTAATATTGACAACATTTGTAGCATAATGCTGATTATCATGAAAAATAATTGACTCGTCCCTCAATAAAAAAGCAAAATATCAAGGCAACTGCACCGGGAGAAAGTCTTATACACAAAAATACACAATGTTTTAAAAAAAACAGCCATAACAAACTGTAAACTTTTTTTGCAATAATTAAATAGAAAAATGAAAGAACGAGTAAAAACAAGATTTGATGGTAATCAACATTATGATGCAAATTCTGTTGCTCGAACTTGTATTGAACCCAGAATATTTGCTTAAGATCGAACAAAAGTGGTAGATCACAGTATGCAAGTTAAGTTGGTCAAAAAAAGTGCATTAATGAAAGTTTCACTGGTGGTCACTGTGGGTTTTGAGATATTAAGGAAAAACTGTTTTACTTTTATCAGAAGGAAAACAGAATTATACATTTACATAGACTGTACAACAGAAAAGACCAGCTAATTTTAAAATAAGATCTTAAAGGAGAAGTCCACTTCCAAAACAATGATTCACGTATAATGTACTCACCCCCTTGTCATCCAAGATGTTCATGTCTTTCTTTCTTCAGTCGTAAAGAAATTACGTTTTTTGAGGAAACCATTTCAGGTTTTTTCTCCATATAATGGACTGATATGGTGCCCTGATTTTGAACTTCCAAAATGCAGTTTAAATGCGGCTTCAAACAATCCCAAATGTGGTTGTAAACAATCCCAGCCGAGAAAGAAGGGTCTTATCTAGCGAAACAATCTGTTACTTTCATAAAATTAATACAATTTATATACTTTTTAGAGTTGTGACACTGTCACAATGTTAAACGCTCATCCTATCTTACCCTGCCTGGACTGTTTTTTTCCGGTTTATGACAGTTATGGTATGTTCTGTTTTTTACCGTTTTTGTTAGGGGTTTTGATCTTTTTTGCATGTTTACTTTGCAAAGACTGGGTCGGTACTTCTGCAGCGATGTAGGGTGATTTTGAAATCATTTTTGAAGTTGAGGGAGAAAATACGATTTTTCGAGTTTTTTGACATACCCTAACTGTCTTGAGCCAGAATACACAGAGTTCAACGAGAGCAAGGCAAGACCAGCGTTTGAGTATAAAAAGTATTTAAATTGTATTTTTTAAACAAAAATAACACATCGTTTCGCTAGATTAGACCCTTTGTCCTCAGCTGGGATCGTTTACAACCGCATTTGGGATCGTTTGAAGCCGCATTAAACTGCATACCAGTCCATTATATTTAGAAAAATGCTAAAATGTTTTCTTTAAAACACTTAATTTCTTTACGACTGAAGAAAAAAGACATAAACATCTTGGATGACAAGGGGGTGAGTACATTATATGTGAATCTTTGTTTTGGAAGTGGACTTCTCCTTTAATATGTTGTAGAATCTTTGAAAATGCGGTGGTATTTCCCCTTTAATTACAGCCAAGCTGTACAATGGCTTTAAGTAAGCACCAGCAGTAAGGTCAGCTATTCCAAAAAAGATTTGCAATCTCTTTTTTAGTCAAACCTGAGACAGAAACTGGTGCACAGGGACCAATTTGGTTGTATTTTTGACAACACAACTGAGAACATACTTGATAACGGGTGTAGTTCTCTTTATCTCAAGTCTTGCATATAATGGCAAGGTAATAAATCACAGTTGAAGCTGCATACTTATAGTCTGAGGTAGTATATTTCAGCCTCTGTGTGTGTATATGAGCGTGGACAGCATAGTGACATGGGTCTGGACTTTAACAGTGAACGAGGGGAGTGAGGCAAGATATAAACATAAATCATTGCTGACTAAATATGGTATCAAGAAGAAAGAAAGTTTCCCATTCTTTGGATCATAAACAAAATTCTTGATGGCTACTCAAATTGTTCTGCTAATGCTAGTTTAGTGCTGGTTTAAATAAAACAAAACTGATAAAACAAGTACCAGGAGAGAAACTTTCCTAAGTGGGGTGTGAATTGTGAAGAGACAGGAAGTTTGAAAAATGGAGAGAAGGAAAGCGTGTTGTGAGAGAGGAAGGAAGTGCTCAGACAGGGATAAGCGAGGCAGCATCAGGAGTAGGATTTCTGCCGTGAGTGACGAGTGGCTTTTTCTTGAACTCTAGAGAAGGAGGCACGGCGAAAAGACGTACCGTCAATACTAATGGCCAAAGAGGGCACCACCTGCAGGATAACGCATGGAGTTAGCAGCATTCAAATAACTTTTTCAATCAACTTAAAGGGATAGTTCACCATTAAATGAAAAATACCCCATAATTTACTCATCCTTAAGTCAAACAAATTCACTTCAAAACGCCTTTATTAACCCCCTCAGAGCCATGTGGAGCACTTTTTATGATGGATTTATGTACTTTATTTTGCTCCAAAAATCTCAACAGCCACTCACTGCCAGTCTAAAGCTTGAATGAGCTAGGAAATTTTTTTAAAAATTCATCTGAAAGAAGAAAATCATATACACCAAGAATGGCTTGAGGGTGAGTAAATCACAGGATAATTTTCAGTTTGGGGTGAACTCTCTCTTTAAGAGTGAGAATATATGTGTGTATGTCTGCACTTTTCACCTGAGTGCATAGAATATTTCCACTCTCCACAGGAGCAGAAGGGGAAAGTGCAGGGGAGGCTGGAGATTTTTGAGACTCTTTGGTGGGTTCCAGCATTCCCTAAAAAGAAGGGACAAATGTTTGGTGAAAACACAAACAAACATATTTTTTTATTGGTTTTTTTTTTTTTTTTATTGTCCTGCCCACAAACTTTCGAATGGCAGTGTATGTTTTTGGAGTTTAGGACTTTACTCACCAGTCCAGCAGCAAACATAGGCACGATCACTGGCTGCTTCTTGTCTCCAGTGAACAACTACAAATGAAATAAGAGGACAGTCAAAAAAAGAAATCAAATCAATAAAAAAATAAGGAATAGCTAAAGTGTACACTAACTAACAATATACAGTCAAACCAAAAACTAAGACACCTTCAACTCACATTATCACAAGTTTAATCACTATAGTTTAGAAAATGGTAATAAAATATGACAATAACTCAAACTGTGTCAGAACAAATTCATCTTGATAATGTCAGATAACTTTGATAGAAAGGTATGTAACAAAATATGGTCAGGTCAAAGTGTCAAATTTTTCATCCCACATTTTTATCAATTTCACTGGTAGTCCACTATATAAAGAGTTATTGGGTATAATATGTAACAGTTTACTTTATTTTGCTATCCTCACTTACATAAATATACTATAGTTTTCTGCAACAACTAGTAAAAAAAATATATATAAAAAATTATATCTTGTGTATGAATAATTTTTGGTTTGACGGTGCTTCACATGAGAGAAGAACCAGCTGTAACATTATTTGCATGTCTCTGACTTATTTACTTTCAAGAACTCACAATATTCCTGATTCCTAGGCAATCCAGAAGTATTCTGTTGCTATGGGAACCAGCCCACTTGTACTTAAGGCCGTGAGTGCCGTGGATGTCCTGAAGGTGGCGCCACATGGCCAATGCATTCCTGCAAAAATAAAAAAGAACCAATAGCTTCATACCCTGAGTTAACATTCTCTAAAACTATACACAAACTAATCACACAGGATATACATAAACACTAGTCTATTCATAGAAACCGCCTCAGGCTAAAAAATATAGTAGGTGAAATAAAGTAGAAAGCCACATTGTAAGAAGTGAAGTTGCAATTACAAAAAATAAAGGCACACATAGAATTAGAGTTGAACTACTAATGTCACATGGACTATTTTAACAATGTCCTTACTACCTTTCAGGACCTTGAACATGGTAGCACCGTTGCGGTCTATGAAGGGTCGGAAAGCTCTTAGATTTCATCAAAAATTTCTTAATGTGTGTTCCAAAGATGAACAAAGGTCTTACAGGTTTGGAACGACATGAGGTTGAGTAATTAATGACAGAATTTTCATTTTAGGGTGAACTAGCCCTTTAAGCCTATGAATCCTGACTGTTGAGAAGCTTATAGCCAAGAGACACTCACTCCTGTGCAAAAGAGCTGCTTGAATCCCTTTGCTCCTGAGAATCCTGAGCCTGTAGGAATCTGTGGAGGGGCAAGACCTCAGTGACCCCGCTGACCTCAGGACGGATGTCTGAAGGGAAGGTGGTTCTGAAGAGATGCTGTATTTTGCGGCTAAAATCAGCCTGTGAGACACAAAACAGTTTGCAGTTCATCTAAACTTCTTACATACACTTGAAGGCCTGGCTCCAAAAACAGGGCTTAGACTAAATCAAGATTAGGCTATAGTTCAATTAGGACACTTGAGTCATTTTTTATAAACATGCCTTAAAAAACATTACTGGTGTGCATCTTGAGACAAAACAAAGTCACTGATATATATTGAGATCAGTCAGTGGAAGTTTCTTTCAGATGAAATAGCTCAGACTTACATTTTAGTCTGGGAATAAGCTTAAAGGAGAAGTCCACTTCCAGAACAACAATTTACAAATAATGTACTCACCCCCTTGTCATCCAAGATGTTCATGTCTTTCTGTCTTCAGTCGTAAAGAAATTATGGTTTTTGAGGATAACATTTCAGGATTTTTCTTCATATAATGGACTTCAATTGTGCCCTCGATTTTGAACTTCCAAAATGTAGTTTAAATGCAGCTTCAAAAGGCTCTAAACGATCCCAGCCGAGGAAGAAGGGTCTTATCTAGCAAAACGATCGGCCATTTTTTTCTTTTTAAGCACAAAAGCTCATGTAGCACAGGCTCTGAGATGCGCGTTCACAACACTATGTACTATTGAATCACGTCGAAAGGTCAAACTACAGACCCAGTGTTTACAAAGCGAACGCACAAAGACTAACAAAGTGCAAGTTAGTCAAACGCTGTTTACAAACAAAAAGCTACAACGATGACAGATGATTCTGAAGTTGTAGGAGAAACTAAGATGGAGTTTTTTGCCATTCTCTACCTTTTTGAGACAGAGTACACAGACGATGAATTTAGAAGCTGCATTTAAACTACATTTTGGAAGTTCAAAGCCCGGGGCACAATTGAAGTCCGTTACATGAAGAAAAATCCTGAAATGTTTTCCTCAAAATCCATAATTTCTTTACGACTGAAGAAAGAAAGACATGAACATCTTGGATGACAAGGGGGAGAGTACATTATCTGTAAATTGCGGAATTTGTGGAATCTGGAAGTTGAGTTCTCCTTTAAGACTTGTCTGTAAAACCGGGGGTATATGTTTAATTTAATTCAGGCTAAAATCCATTAATGGACTGTAATTCATTTTAACAAAAGTATGTCACCGTAATTAATGTCTAATAACTCACAGTGCTGCTCTGGATGTCATCACTAGAGGGTGCTACCGACGTCTCAAAATCTTGTTCTTCTTTACCCAGGTAAGTACTCTGTTCATCCCCAAATGTGGCCCATGAATCCTGACTCTCTTCAGTGGCTTCCTGTGGTCCAAATGCAGCCCAGTTGTCTTCCCCTCCATCTGCCACACCTCCAAATGGAGCTGAACTGAAGTCAGCAAAACTGTCACTAGGAGGCAACTCAGAACAAAAAGCTACTTCATCTTTTTGTTGAACATCTGTTGCTTCCTCAGCCAGCTCATCGTCATCCTTGAAGTCCTTCAGGGTGTCCGTGTCACCAAACTCATCATCCGTTGAGCACCTGGACATCGCTGTGACATATTCAGGAAATCCTTCCTGGGTTATAGATTCAGTTTGGCTGAAGTCTGCGAAACCCTGAGTTGCGTCTCTGAAATCACCAAAATCCTCATCGGCTGTGGGGTCTACATGTGTCTCATCCTCCTCATCTACTTCCACCTCTGCATTTGCAGATGATTCATTAATTTCCCTTGTGTCTCCCCTCAGCTGTGTTTCAGAGATTACATCCACATCCATTGAGGGGGTCGTCTCTGTTTCGACTATGTCAACACAGTCCGCAGACCTGTCTAGACAGTCTGCGTCACCACAATCAACAAAGTTCTCCATTTGTTCCTCCTCACCTTCAGCCTCCTGTGCATCTCCACAGGAAGCAAATGACTGGGAGTCATCACATAACTCCAGTCTCATTTCCGTCTCTCCAGGTTCAGTTTCCTCATGCGACGAGTGATTGTTCGGGTCTGGCAGGTTGTCCATTTGGTTCATTAACTGGTTTCTGTCTAACATATCAGCTACAATGACGTCTAGTTCAGAGCTTTCCTCAGTGCCTGTGCTTTGTAAGCACAACTTTGAATTTGCACAAGACTCATTGTAGCCGTTACTAAGGCTGTGTTCATCACCCGTGCTGCTGTTTTGGACATCGGGAAGTATCGAAGGAGAGTTCTGACCAGAGAGCTCCGTCTGTAGGTCGGAGGACATCACACCATTTGTGAGAATCTCAGGCGATTCCTTCTCTGTTTTCCCAACACTCTTGATTGATTCTCCTACCATTTTTTTCTTGTTATCCCATCCACTCCCTGATACAGTGACATTCTGCATGGATTTGATGTACAGGTCGGGTGGGGAGTCCTCCAGTGCGTTTGATTGGTTAAATGTTGTGGGTGTGTCGAGCTCTGAGAAGCTGAAACTGGACGACACCCCTCCACCATCGAAACCACCAAAATCTCCAAACTCATCCTCCTCTTCTTCCTCTCCAGCCTCATCCATTGGAGGTGGAGAGGAAGAGTACAGACGGATGACATCAGGCTCCATGGTCCTCTTGCGGCACCTGTGGCCACATGCACGCACACTCCTAAAGAACAAAAAAACACATAAGACAATTACAGAAAACGTTGAGACAGAATTTAAAATTAAAATAACTATCAAGGTCAATTAGCATAATGTTTCTTTTCCCCATCTGAATTTACTACATATTTAAAGGGATAGTTCACCCAAAAACTACAATTTTGTCATTAATTACTCACCCTCATGTTTTACAAACCTGTAAGACCTTTCATCTTCACACAAATTAAGAGCTTTCTGACCCTGCATAGACAGCGAATACCACATTCAAGGCCCAGAAAGGTAGCAAAGACATTGTTAAAATAGTCCATATGACATCAGTGGTTCAACTTTAATTTTATGAAGCTATGAGAATATTTTTTTGTGTTCAAAGCATACAAAAATAACGACTTTATTCAACAATTTCTATTCTTTCTTAAAACATTTCAGTTGCGTTGCTGTCTATGCAGGGTCAGAAAAATTTTGGATTTCATCAAAAATATCTTAACGTGTGGTCTTATGGGTTTGGAACAACATGAGGGTGAGTAATTAATGACAGAATTTTCTTTTTTGGGTGAACTATCCCTTTGGTAGTTAGGTCTTGTAGTTTATGACTGAGCTCTAAAAGCAGGAATAATACAAAGTAAAAAAAACATGTGACAGGCTTCAGGCTAACATACTCAGCACTGCTAGATCAGAGTGCAGCCCATTCATTATTTACGAGCACTTTAGAAGTGACCCCTCTTTCATGGGCTATATCTGGGGCACGGTTTAAAGAAAGCTGCAAGAGTAACAACACTTTTTAACTTGTGCATGAGGAGTGAAAGAACTTGCAATTATTGACTAGTTCTCAAACCTCAAAGGATCTGACAGGTCTAACGAAATGATGGTTAAAGCAGCAACAGCTACTAATATTTAACCATTTGTCTGCAGACACATTACCCTGGTGTAGAGTACAATGGTGGTGCAATGTGGAAAATCAATAATAGTGGTCATATGCAAATTCACTTTTCTGTAGTTTCAGGTAGGTTTGTGTTTCCTTGTTTCTGACACATTCACCATTGTGAAAGTGAAAGCAAGTGGCATAAATCTGCACTGTTTTACACAGCTAGCTGATCTGCACTCAGTTTAAACAAACGTATAATCACATGACAGCTGGATAATAATTCTAGAGCTCAAGATGACACTTGTAGATCATTAACCTCTCAGAGACCAGGCATTGATATTAATGATGTATCAGTATCAATGCAATGCCCTCCATTATATTTGAATGAGCCCTGAAACACCCTATGACAAACATGATTAGTGTTTCAAATGAATGAGTTTAGAAGTTGGCTGCCAACTCCTTTTTCCTGCTTTTGTCCAGTTTTACATAACAGCTCAAAGGCCTGTAAGTGAAAACCTTTAAAGTCAGCACCCCGTGGATGAGGAATGATGATCTAATGGACACTGTTAGTAATCTGACTTGAGGAAAACCTACATTAGGTCACATAGTAACCTACATACTTTACACTACCATTCAAATATTTGAGGTCTGTAAGTCTCTTTTGCTTACTGAGAATGCATTTATTTGATCAAAAGTGCAGTAAAACAGAAATATTGTGAAATATCATTACAGTATAAAAATAACTGTTTTCTATTTTAATATATTTAAAAATGTAATTTATTTCTGTGATGAATTTTCAGCATCATTACTCCAGTCTTCGGTGTCACATGATCCTTCAGAAATCATTTTAAATGTTTTTGGCATCACTTTTGCTGAATGAAAGCATTAATTTCTTGCCCAAAAAACAAACAAATAACTAACTAAATATATAAATCTAACTGACCTCAACAGTTGCACATACTGTGGTTTTAGTGTTTTTGTGTGTGAGAAGTCATGTTTTTCTGTTCACTCGTACCTAAAAGTAAATTACACAGATGCTCTTTGATTCTGGAAAACCAGTGCAAAAAATTTCCCTAGAAGTCAGTTACACACACACACACACACACACACACACGTACGCTGATGTGACTTTGGGCATTTATGATTTGAAATATTTTGCCTACTAGCCCACATTCTAGAGTATTCAGCTTGCCTCATGCAAACAGACACGCTCCTATACACATGCACACTGTGTAAACGTTGATATGTCCTCTTTGAAGGGAGTGTAAACTGATGAGGAAACCCAATCCACTTCCTTTGTGCGCTTAGACAAACAGCACAGACTCAGAGCCAGAGACCAAACACTGAGGGACAAAAACTCCAACCATTTAGAATTTCAGCCATTAAGAACCCAGATTTAGCCTAATTCAACATTTCAATTAAAAACAATTAGAATAGTATTGTCCAGCACAATTCACAAAACCAGTTTGGAGGGTATTTTTCTACCCCCATGACAGACTGCTGAAGTGGTCATACCTGAGATTGAACCTGTCTATGCTTATGTGAAACAGAAACATTTAAATGTTTATGCTAAAAACAGAGATGTTCAAAAAGTCATTCAACCTACAGAAGGGAGCCAAGACCTTATTATAACCAATGAATTCCCAATTTTTCAGTCATTCAAAGATTTTCTTAAAACTTTTCCTAAGTAATGCACTCAAAAGTAATAATTTCTTGCATAGATAAAATGTTTTCACGACACATATTGGTGGCACTGAACGTAAACAATGCCATTGAACCGAATGAAACTTCAATATTTTGCTGATTATTGCTTAAAAATGGTCAATTATTGTCATGTTTTGGGCTTATCAATCAGACAGGGAAAAACATTATAGCATATTATAACATTATAACATTATAACAAATCAAGGAAAAGAGTGCAAAAAACTGTGGAAAAAGGTGTTTATGGTTTGCCAAACTAAACCAGGATTTCCAGGACAAGAATCTTGACAACATTCATGTTTGTTCTTATTATTTCCAGTCAGGTAGGTGAAATATTAGGCTAATATCTTAATTAATACTGCTTGTATGTATCTTTATCACCTTTTAACTTTAGCTTGTCAAAATATTGCGCCCTTTCCTGCTTACTAAGTCCTTCTCTATATGATTTTGCTTCCACACGTTTTTTTTTTTTCGGTGGTTTAGACAGCATAAATTAGTAGAACAACGTATACATTAACTGTCCAATCCATGCTGTTGTTTACATCCGAGTATCACCAAAATTGGGTGCATCCGGGTTACTGACCAAATCATGTTGTAAATGCAAACCCTCTATAGTATTATATTCATTATAGAAACAATTCTATGGCTTTTTCAGTAATGTTTAAGAATTCAATTCCATCACTATGCGATCACATGCTATTACATTAAAAGCACACAATTCTCCAGAATGGTTTGTTCTCCAGAGGACAAATTAGGCAATGAATAAATTACTGTTTATAAATATACTGCCAATGACAAGACTTCTGGATAATGCTACAGCGCAGACAACTGATATCTAGATACCACAGCAATGTAAATCAGGTGTATTTCGCCCTCCTGTTTCATTTAATATGTACATATATGGTAAGTATGGGTTTTTTAAATTGCACAGGTTATATATCAAATGTTTTTTCTTCTGTGAAACACAAAAGGAGCTGTTAATCGAACTGGGAGCGGGGAATGCAATAAAGTTAAAAAATGACAGGCTGACAGCCACTGTTTAGTTACATCACATTTTTTTCTCCATGCAATGACAGTGAATGGTAACTGCGACTGACATTCTGCCTTGACATACATTTTTTTGTTTTCCACTTAAGTCATACAGGTTTGAAACAATATATATGTGGGAAAAATATTACAAAGCTTTAATTCGTAGATAAAATATTCCTTTAACGCGCACTTCGACTAGAGGAAGTGTTTTGTTCGAGCTGTCACATCTGCTCTGGCATTTTGGCACGAGACGGCTGTCATCAGCCGGTGTGATTTCTAATCCACCCAACGCCTCACAATAACATTTATCATGACTAAGCTATAAGAGTAATTAATAAAGTTAGTACTACCATCGACGTTGTCATAGAATTGTTTATGAGACGCTTTTGTCGAGCGGTCTAAGTGGTTGACAACAGCGAATGCAGAGCATTATTCTTACCTTCACCTATCCGCTATGGATGATCATGACGGGCACTGAACCTGTTCAGCGAGAGGACAAGTATCGTCTCGTCTTGTCTAGGTAAGTAAAACCGGCTCTCACTGCCAGTTTCTAAGCTCATCCGGAGTTCCGTGTCCAACAATATGCAACCGGAGAGCCAGACCTTTATCATCACTCTACCAGATCACAAACAGTGATCTACCGACCCCTGTCGGCACGGAGCAGGTGCAACGCGACACGAGATTACAATCTGTATGGATTAAAAAAACAAACAAACAAAAAAACAATTAGTAATAGAATAATAATATAATACAGAATCGTACACTACCAAGCCATTTATTTATCCAAAATACAGAAAAAGCAGTAATATTGTGAAATATTTTTAATATTTAAAATAACTGAACTGCTTTCTATTTGAATATATTTTAAAATATAAATTTTCCTGTGATCAAAGCTAAATTTTCAGCATCATCACTCCAGTGTCACATGATCCTTCAGAAATCATTCTAATATGCTGATTTGCTGTTCATGAATCATTTATTATTACTATTATTATTATTATTATCAATATTTAAAACAGTTGAGTCAAGATTCTTTGATGAATAGAAAGATCCAAAGATCAGCATTCATCTGAAATAAAAAAAAAAAACTTTTGTAACATCATACACTACACCATTCATAAGCTTGGAGTCAGTATAATTTTTTTGTTGTTGTTGTTTTATTGTTTGGAAAGAAATTATAGAAATAAATACTTTTATTTAGCAAGGAAGGATGCTTTAAATTGATCAAAATTGATGATAAAGACATTTATAATGTTACAAAAGATTTCTATTTTAAATTAATGCTGCTCTTATGAACTTTCTATTCAGTTTTAACCACCAAAAACATAATAATCAGTCTCTACGCACATTTTGTGTGTAACCTAGTTATGCCAATGTTAAAAAAAAAAAAAAACTTTATATTGTTCAAAATTGTAAACTTGTTAATGATTAATTTTTGTCCAATATATAATAAACAATTATGGAAGTTGCTGGGTTATTATGAAACCCTACGTGAACCTACATGACAGTAATTGTGATTTAAGGTGATTTCCACACAACAGATGGGTGATGGAGATGTTGAAAGTAAAAGTTTGTTAAACCACTGCCAGGTCTAATATATGATAAACAATAGAAGTAGTATAGATTATTATGACAGCCCACTTGAGCCTATGTGAAAGTAACTGTGATTCAAGGTAATTTCCACAAAACAGCAGATGGGTGTTGGGGATATTGAAAGTAAAAGGTTATTTTACCGCTGTCAGGTTAGTATCACTCTAAAAACTGCTGGGTTAAAAACAAAACCGATTTGGTTTTATTTTTATCTTTTATATTTATTTATTTATTTTTACATGTTTCTTTTTATATTTAACTTATGGGCAAAATAACTATATTTACTATTTACTATAAACCAAGCATCTACTGAATTTAAAGAAAATTGTGTTTTTGATATATTTATTACTAAATAACAATCAATTAAATGAATGAATTATGGAGGAACTAGCAATAGACAGATAGATAGATAGACAGATAGATAGATAGATAGACAGATAGATAGATAGATAGATAGATAGATAGATAGATAGATAGATAGATAGATAGATAGATAGAAAGTTCAGAAGAACAGCATTTACTGAAATAGAAATCTTTTGTAACATTATAACATGCTTTTGCTGTATTTTGGATCATATAAATGCAGGCTTGGTGAGCAGAAGAGATGTCTTTAAAAACATTAAAAATCTTACTGTTCAAAAGCTTTTGACTGGTAGTGTAGATATCATCCAAAATCCAAAATTCACATAAAATCACAAAAAAAATCTAACTCTTAAATTGCTTATCTTTTGAATTTCAGAATCACTCTGAAAAGTGAATTTAGTCCATTTCATACACTGCTTTCTCATAAAGTAAATACCAAAAAACGCCTCATTCTGTATAAATCCGCCAGTATTTGTGCAAAATAAATATTAAAAGCAAGGGGAGTCAACGCGTTGTGTGAAAGTGCACGTTTCAGGGGGAGTCCCTCTCTTCAATCCCACCTGGAGCAGGAGGCCCTTCACCATCACATGACTGCATGTGTGCGTACGCGCCGTGGATGCCAGTGAACATGGCGGATGAGAACGCAGAAGCGGAGCTCGACTGGAGCGGCCGACAGAGCCTGCTGCTCGACGAGGACACATTTTTCGCCATGGAGGGTCTGCAAGCCACCTTTCAGCAACTCGAAGCCGAGCTTCGACAGCAGGACGTTTCTGAAGAATCGTCAACGGAGTATTGCAATAACTTCTGCCAGGTAAGCGTTGCTGAAAACGCTGCATGCATGCGAATTGTTTATATGCAACGTTTTGGAGCTGTGGTGGCTCGCGTTAGCTGACCGTGATGCAAGTTGTGGCTGCAATCAACCATGCGTGGATGTTATCGCAACGAGTGGGCCGTTTAGTGAACCATGCAAACGCAAAACTACCACAACCCAATTGTTTTTGGCACGTACGCCCAATAACCAGCAAATTTAGAGACGCTACAAGCTTGAAGTTGGCAGTTTTAAGTAGCAAGCTGCGTTTGGCTGTGGTAGCTAGCTGATACTGTATATAGCGTGTAACACGGCTTCCTCTTGCCCTCAGAATATGCGGCGGATATGAGCTTGTGTTTAAAATGTGTATCTGTTTGCTGCAAAATCACATATTGGGGATTCGTCTCAGACGGCCTGCTTGGAACGGCATTTCCATGCTTTATTGAAACAGGTATATCTTAAACGGGGGTTCAGCATGTTAGTGGGGTGGGGCTCGGTTGTGTTTATCTCATGCGTGTACTCCGTCTCTACTAACTTTGATGTCCTTCTGTCACGTGTCACTCCTAATCAACCTTGGAAGTGTTTGCGTACTCGAGTCCAAACTCAGACCCATTTTAAGAGACCCAGTTCTGTTTTTGCATTCGCACTCAGATCTATTTTTAGTTATGATTGGGTTTAGTTTCCATTCACACTGGGTTGTTTTTGTGGAACCAGTCCACTTGAATATTATTGTTATATAGAATTCATGATGAATAGAGCTGTTGTTAATGTAGGAATAAGTTGACAGGCAGTAAACCGTACTTGGTTGTGTGTAGTGAAATTGTTAAAAGGAAAAAAATATATTTTAAAAGTATTTTTTTCTACTGTAACTGTCATGAAGTATTTCAACACAGCCCTGTTGAACTCTTAAGCCTTCATTTTATCTGCTAAAGGAAGCATGTTGAGTTGCATCTGCAAGACACCTTAAATTCTATCAAAAGTGAAAGTAAAGACTTTTACACTGTTACATAAGATTTCTATTTAAAATAATTTCTTGATCTGTCTATTGTCTGAAAAATAAAAGCAGAAAAGGTAAGCACTGAGGGTTTGCATTTACTTCACAATTAGGTAAGGTACCTGGATGCGCGGACATACTGGCAGTATTCAAATGTTTACAACTGCATGGACGACATGGTAAATGTGCTACTGAATTTTTCTGCTAGTTTATGCTGTCTAAACTATGGAAAAAAATGTGTGGAAACTGCTAAATCATATAGAAAAGGACTTATTAAGCAGGAAAGGGTGCAATTTTTTTGACAAACTAAAATTAATAGGTGGTAAAGATACATACAAGCAGTGTTATTTAAAATATTAGCCTAATATTTCAGCTACCTGACTGGAAATAAGAACAAACATGAATGTCGTCAAGATTCTTGCCCTGAAAATCCTGGTTCAGTTTGGTCAACCACAAACACCTTTTGTTTCTCACACAGTTTTTTTGCACTCTTCTCTTTGGTTTGTTATAACTTTTGGCAGTCTATAGTACTCTAAATGTTTTTCCCGGTCCAGATTACTACAGCCCAGAACATGATAATAATTGACCATTTTCAGCAGCAATAATCAGCAAAATATGTGAGTTTCGTTCGGTTCAGTGGCATTGTTTATGTTCAGTGGTGCCAGTATGGCCGATTGATCATGCGTTGTGAAAACACTCTATTAGAATGATTTCTGAAGGATCATGTGAGACTGAAGACTGAGGTAATGGCTGCTAAAAATTCAGCTTAGCTAAAAATGTTTATAGCTTAGCTATAAATTTTATGATCCAAAACTTTTCAACAGTAGTGTGTATCCTCCTCGTTCTGCCATATTCATTTAAGCTCCACCATACGTCTTTGATATTGTACAGTAACAGCAAATTTGTTTAGTGTAGTGCAAATGTGAACTTAAGTGAACCGAGAGTGTTCCAGTTTGTGTTATAAACAGACCATACTACCAACCAAACTGGCCTTGGTTTGATTTTAAAAGTTTGCAATATTTGCATATATGTGACTCTGGACCACAAAACAGTCATAAGTCAATATTTTTTTGTAATATTCATTTAATTTTTTAAATATTAAATCATATGATAGCTGACTAAATAAGCATTCCACTGATGTGTGGGTTGTTAGGATATGACAATATTTGGCCGAGAGACAACTATTAGAAAATCTGGAATCTGAGGGTGCAAAAAATATTGTAATATCCAAATATTAAGAAAATCACCTTTAAAGTAGTCTAAATGAAGTTCTTAGGAATGCATATTACTAATTAAAAAATTAAGTTTTGCTATATTTACAAAATATCTTCATGGAGCATGATCTTTACGTAATATCCTAATGATTTTTGGCATAAAAGAAAAATCTATCATTTTGACCCATACAATGTATATGTATTGTTGGCTATTGCTACAAATATACCTGTACGAATTAAGACTGATTTTGTAGTCCAGGGTCACATATATCATAATTTAATGTGAACTGCTTTCAGACTCCTGAAACGAACTTTGTTTAGCACAAATGATTTGGTCTGAGATGTTTATGAGCTCTATATAAATTCTAAAAAAGGAATTAAATTTTCTTTCAGGAATGTGAAGTATGGTCCCCTTTCAAGTTTATATCAAACTTGTGCCTTTTGGTGTGATTTTTCTCATTGTTAAAGATTAATAACTGATATTTATGACAACACCATGTCAATCATGCAAATACGTTTTTTAAGATGTGACCATAACATCATAAAGCTAATCTTTCAGTGTTGGTGCTGCAGTTGTAATTTGGTCATAACAAGCACATTAACAGCATCCCATTGGGAACCTAAAGGCCCCATTTAGGTTTAACAGTCTACATTTGAAACCTCAGTTTCCTCAGCATCAGTGTTGCTGTGGCAACCAGTCCACCCTGACTCAGTCCTTGACAGATGTTACATGCCACACCCCACCTGTCTGCCTTAGAAGATATTTAACAATTAGCTAAAATTGGTAGTAATAAACTGTTTGTTTTATGGATTCTTCTCTTTGAACAGAAACATAACCTATGGGCAGATGTTTGTGAAGCGGGAAGGAGTTATAAGATTTCACCAGAGCAGACATGTTTTGGTTAAAAACAAGTTTGAACAAGTTTGCCACTTGCTATAAAACTGCTACTCGTATATCTTTGTTTCGCGGTTCACTTCTGTAGGCTTTGGAAAAGGCTTGTTTTGATGCGAACTGATGGTTTGAATTACACTAGTTTGAATGAGGTATAAGTGTGATCTTGGGAAACTGCAAATCGTGATGTCCTATGTTGTGCTTTCAGCATTTAGACATTATTATATATATTATATATTTTGACATTAGCAGAATAAGTATCTAACCACTATGTTTTTTTTACTTATGATAATGAAAGTCTCAGAAGGAAGCGGCAAGTTGCTCTGGGGTGAATCTGGTTAACAGGGCTATACCCAGTTACCCAGAGGAAGCTCTTCTAATCTTAGTGTTATAGGTTAAATATGGCATGACATTTCCTCTCTGTCTCTATAATAAGATATCAGCTGGGATTTAACATCCTAGAGGCTTAAGGTTTGTGACAGGGGAGTTTGAGTTATCTGGAGTTGCTTTGTGCTCTAGTTATACCTGCTTTTATCCCTAAGGTCCAATCAGAGAGCCTCGGCACAGATGGAGTGGTGTGGATGTGATGTATCAGGGGTTTCTCCTCACATCCTCCCTTGTGTGGACCTGTAGGTTTACGTGTTCGAGCCAGACTCTCAAAAGACCCTTGTCCGGCCTCTGCAGAAATCAGGCCTTTTCCACCTTTGTCTTGTTTCTTGAGCGTAATATGCTGCAACTCAAAAGTTTAGGGTTGGGAAGATCTTTTGTAGCATTTTAAATATCTTAAACTTTTACTTTTGAATATTTAAATGGTAATTTAAGATATGTTGGACTTCTGTAGAGCAGTGAATTGCATTGACTTTCAAATAAAAGCATAAGAAATCATTTCTGTGTGGTGTTAAAATAGCTTAAATTTTTTTTTTTTTTTTTATGATCTTGTTCATTTCACTTATTCTTGTAGGCTCTAATGCATTACGCTGGGAGCAGAAATTCAGTGGAACACGGATTGCCTCTTTTGGAGGTTTACTGTCTGTCAATCAACTGTTTTGCTGCTGCCAGGCCGCATCTCACAGGCGACTCCCCCAGTGTTGCCCTTGTGCTCAAAAGACTTGCATTGTAAGTGCTATTTTTAGGATGCTAAAATTATAAATGTTTAACATTAATACCTGTAATTTATGTCTGCCAATATTTTATTTTTTCACAAACATTTAGGAAATAAATCCAGTCCACTCTAGTTGTTAGCTGGTTGACCTGATGTGACCCTGGACCATAAAAACAGTAATAAGCATCAGTTTTTTGAAATTTAAATAAACAAGCTTTCCATTGATATATGGTTTGTTGGGATAGGACAATATTTGGCTAAGATTCTATTTGAAACAATTTGAAAATCAAAAAAAAATCAAAATATTGAGAAAATCTCCTTTAAAGTTGTCCAAATGAAGTTTTGATATTTACGGTAGGAAATGTACAAAATATCTTCATGAAACATAATCTTTAACATTGTAATATCCTAACATTGAAATATACACATGCTACTTAAGACTGGTTTTGTGGTCCAGGGTCACATATCATATTAAAAGCAGACTTACAGTTTGTTTTTCCCAAATGTGTTGATCATCTGCAGGAGTTGCCTTGAATTGTTGTTATCAGTGCCTCAAAATGAAATACCTTTGGAAGCATGGCTGCAGTTTCATGGTTCAGTTCAGGTAAGATGAAATTATTTGGTTTCAGAGATGGATCAAAAGTTAAATTTTTGCTGAACAAAAGAGGCAAAATTAAATTTTCTGTATCCTAAAAATCTTATTGTGGAATTTAGGGAAAAGTCAAATCATAATTGCCAAGCCTCCTATTGAAGACCTTTGTTGCAGATGATAGACATTCTGTACTAGTGTTCAAGGGCATTAGACAGGCTTGTACTCTTGGTGTATTAAACAGAAAGAGGGACATGCTATATTGATTACCAATGTGAGATTCAAGTTACAATCACTCTGAACAATACTGACAAAAAAAAAAAACTGTAGTGGCATTTTGCCTCACAATCAGTGCTAGAAACTAGCTGCAAGCAGTATACAGATGTAATCTATATCCTTTTTTTATATATATATATTTATACAGGCGGCCCATGAGGCCATGCTGCAGTATGGCAGTACAGATTTGCATGCCCTACTGAACATCACAGGTGAAGGTGGAGCTTGGAATAATCCTGTCCTGGTCTCACTGCTTACCGGCCAGTCAACAGACCCAGATGAAGGTGAGTAACACCACACTAAAGAAGTTGTTCACTTCCACAGTTAAAATGTTCTGATAAGTCATCCAAAATGTTCATGTCTTTTTTTCTTCAGTCAAAAAGAAATTAAGGTTTTTGAGGAAAACGTTCCTTCATATAGTGGACTTCAGTGGTGGCCAACAGTTTGAAGGTCCAAATTGCAGTTTCAATGCAGCTTTAAAGGGCTCTACACGATCCCAGCTGAGGAATAAAGGTCTTATCTAGCAAAACGATTGGTCATTTTCAAAGCAAAATATAAATTTAGATATTTTTATCCACAAATGCTCATCTTGCACTAGCTCAACCTTACGCATTACTTAATCAACCACTTTGGACGTAAGCAGAAGTAGCAGAAGTGCAAGATGAGCTTTTGTGGTTTAAAAAGTATATGAATGTTATTATTATTTTTATTTTTTTTTTTAAGAAAATGACAGATCGTTTTGCTACTGGGATTTTGTAGAGCCCTTTTAAGCTGCAATTTGGACCTTTAACCCTGGAATGTATTCCTCTAAAAACTTAATTTCTTTGCAACTGAAGAAAGAAAGACATCTTAGATGACATGGGAGTGAGTAAATTATCAGGAAATTTTCATTCTGGAAGTATGAATATCTCCTTTAATACAGAATTGTTAATTATGCCCACAGTAAGAGTAAACAAACTCAGCATGTCACTGCTTTCATATGTGACCCAGGACCACAAAACCAGTCATAAGGGTCAATTTGTCGAAACTGAGCTTTATACATAATCTGAAAGCTGAATAAACAAGCTTTCCATTGGTGTATGGTTTGTTAGGATAGGACAATATTTGGCCGTGATACAACTATTTGAATATCTGGAATCTGAGGGTGCAAAAAAATCTAAATATTGAGGAAATCGCCTTTAAAGTTTCCAAATGAAGCTCTTACTAATGCATATTACTAATCAAAAATCAAGTTTTGATATATTTACAGTAAGAATTGTACTCAATATCTTCATGGAACATGATCTTTACCAAAAATCTATAATTTTGACCCATACAATGTATTTTTGGCTATTGCTATAAATATACCCCAGCGACTGGTTTTGTGGTCCAGGGTCAGGTTGAACCTTTAGTTGTTTATTCAGCTGTTTGGACAGGCTGACATTTATAACACAATATTATATCTGAAGTTTTTCCAGATAATATATGCAATATCTAAAGTCAGACCTTAAGACAGTGTTGATATCTGCAGTTAAACACATTCAGCTATTTACTATAATCATTGTTTTCCTCTCCAACAGTGAATGCCTATCTTGCTTTGGAGGGAGAAGGTTTCATGGAAATGCGGATCAAACACCTGGAGAAAGTAGGGGAGGTAGAGAAAGCGCTGATCCTCAACAAAGCCTGTGCTAACTGCAGCCTCCTCCCTAACCAATCTACTTTTCGTCAAACCTTTGTTACCCAACTGTGCCAGCTGCTGCCTAGTGAGGAAGCTATTTTAGAGGTAAAGTACCCAGCTTCCTTTAATAACTGACTCTGATCATGATCAAACATGATATGCTTAGTTAATAAACTAAATTCTTTCCCTCGGTCTGTTAGATTTCTAGAATAGATGCAAAAGATGTCCTGGACATTATTTGCAACATGGATGCTGAGGGGGAAGAAAGCACAGCCTTCATCCTGTGCACCACATATTTTACGCAGCAGCTACAGCAAGACAACGTGGACTGTTCCTGGTGAGGACCTTTTATAGCCAAACTACTCTGGACTGTCTTTGCACTCGTATTTAGCTTTGTTCACTTGTGAACGGATCACTGGAGATAATGCTAAACCAGGTGTAATGAGATCTATATATCCATGTGAATGCCATCTCTAATGATGTTTCTTTTTTCCTGTGGCGTTTGTCAGGGAGTTAACCCTCCTTTGGAGCAAACTGCAGAGAAGAATTGATGTGTCACTTGAATCATTTATTGAACGGTGCCTCCAGTTCGCAGCCATTGCCAGGACTATCTACCATCTCCTGTTTCTCATTCGTGTGATTCAGACAGAGGTGAATAGAGCTGTTTCTTCCCTTGTTATTTGGTTATTCCTTTTAATGTACAGTGGGGGAAAAATTATTTGATCCCCTGCTGATTTTGTATGTTCGCCCTACTGACAAAGAAATGATCAGTCTATAATTTTAATGGTAGGTTTATTTGAAAAGTGAGAGACAGAATAACAACAAAAAAATCCTGGAAAATGCATTTCAAAAAAGTTATAAATCGATTTACATTTTAATTAATTGAATAAGTATTTGATCCCCTATCAATCAGCAAGATTTCTGGCTCCCAGGTGTCTTTTATAAAGGTACCGAGCTGATTGTTACCTGTGTAAAAGACGTCTGTCCACAGAAGCAATCAATCAATTAGATTCCAAACTCTCCACCATGGCCAAAACCAAAGAGCTGTCCAAGGATGTCAGGGACAAGATTGTAGACCTACACAAGGCTGGAATGGGCTATAAGACTATCGCCCAGCAGCTTGGTGAAAAGGTGACAACAGTTGGTGCTATTATTGGCAAATGGAAGAAAAACAAATTAATTGTCAATCTCCCTCGGTCTGGGGCTCCATGCAAAATCTCGCTGAGTCTTAATGATCATGAGAACAGTGAGGAATCAGCCCAGAACTACACAGGGGGATCTTGTCAATGATCTCAGGGCAGCTGGGACCATAGTCACCAAGAAAACAATTAGGAACACACTACGCTGTGACGAATTGAAATCCTGCAGCGCCCACAAGGTCCCCCTTGTGAACAGTGCTCTTTCCACCTTTAATACCATGACTGAAGTGCCCTTGAGCAAGGCACTGAACCCCCAATTGCTTCCCGGGTGCTGGAGCAATGGCTGCCCACTGCTCCGGGTGTGTGTGCGCGTGTGTGTTCACTTCTCACTGCTGTATGTGTGCACTCGTGATGGGTTAAATGCAGAGGACCAGTTTTGAGTATGGGTCACCATACTTGACAATACGTTGTCACTTTCACTTTCAACATCTGAATGATTCAGAGGAGAACCTAGTGAAAGTTTTGTGGTCAAGTGCTCAAGAAGAAGCACATTAAGATCCTGGAGTGGCCTTGCTAGTCTCCAGACCTTAACCCTATAGAAAATCTGTGGAGGGAGCTGAACGTGATTGCCAACAAGGGTTTTGCCACCAAGGACTAAGTCATGTTTTGCGAAGGGGTCAAATACTTATTTCATTCATTAAAATGCAAATCAATTTATAACTTTTTTTGAAATGTGTTTTTTCTGGATTTTTTTTTGTTGTTATTCTGTCTCTCACTATTCAAATAAACCTACCATTACAATTATAGACGGACAATTTCTTTGTCAGTGGGCAAGTGTACAAAATCAGCAGGGGATCAAATAATTTTCCCCCCCACCGAATGTCTAACTGTTCCTGACTTTCTGTCTATTGCATTTTTTCAGGCAATGCAACTTGGCCTCGCAGTTTCAACTGAACTGTGCGTGAAGGCTCTTCGGCTTCCAAACCAAGATGTGGACGCAAAAACAATGATCTGCAAAGCTGTTGCCTGTCTCCTCCCCCGATGATGTGGAGGTTATACGCGCTTGCCAGCTCACAGAGTTCCTCTTGTGTCCTGCTCAGGAAGCCTTTGATGTCCTTGAGGAGCTCTACGCACGTCCTGATCAAAAATACGATGAGGAAAACGCCATTATTCCAAATTCCCTGCGTTGCGAGCTGCTACTTTCTCTGAAAGCACATTGGCCCTTTGATCCTGAATTCTGGGACTGGAAGACGTTGAAGCGCTACTGCATTCAGTTACTAGGGCTGGAACCTGAGGAAGAAGTAGAGGACGAAGCAGTATCTGAAGAGCTGTGTACTGTTGGAGAAGTTTTGAATGAAGAGGCTGGGAAGGAGAAGGAAAGTGAAAGTCAATTTAATGTGTTTAGCAGCACTGAGCAAGAGCAGACAGTGGAAAAAGCAGAAACCGAAAAGGGGCAAAAGGTCTCAAAGAAAAAAGACTCCGAGGATGTGTCTAAGAAATCCGACAAGCTTGAGAAAAATAAATTTGTCTGTCAGATATGCCATAAAGAAGTGGTTGAGACCCGAATCTGTCACCATGCCAGAAAACACTTGGAAGATGATGTGTGGACATGCCCTGTGTGTCTACAAAAGTTTAAAAGTAGAAAAGACTTTGAGCCACACTCCAAAAAACACATTCAGATTCCTGCAGAGGGTCACTGGAAAAAGAAAAAAGTGAAGAAGAAGGTGGACCCGAAACAGTATTTCAAGGAGGATAGTTTCGATGATTTAGAGCCAGGTCAAATTCCTTTAGATCCTTCTCTTGCCATGTACTATCAGTCCACCCATGACCCTGTTGTATTAGAACATATATTAGAGAAAGCTGCCAGCGTGCCTGAAAAGCAAGTAGACAATGACTTTATTACATTCGACTACATTAAAACACACTATAAGTTACAGAACCGTGACGTTTACCAGTGTCCAGCCAGTAACTGCTCAAAGAATTTTAAACTTTTCAAATATTTGGGTGTGCACATCAAAAATGAACATGATGGTGAAGATCCCAATCTAAAACATTATCTGGAGATGAAAGACCGCCGGGAAAAGTGCACTTTCTGCCGGAAGACCTTCATGACTGCCTTTCACCATCGCCAGCACCGTTGGATCCATTATGGAGATCACCCCTACATGTGTGTGGTCACAGGATGCGGTGCCCGTTTTGACACCACCAATGAACTTATAGCACATAAGCATAGTCATGGGTTCCGTTTGTCCTACGGCTGTGATCTGAAAGGCTGCAGCTTCTCCTATTGTGACCTCGGGCAGCTCTACCACCACGAGGCGCAGCACTTCCGCGATGCCGCTTACACTTGCACCAGCCCGGGGTGCAAGAACTTTTTCTACTCTCGCAAAGAATTTCTTCAGCACTTGGCAACCCATGACATCACCTTTACCGAGAAAGACTTTGAGACTCAGAGAAAAATGAAAAGGAAACTTTTGCTTCCAGTTGTGGAAAGCTCTGGGTTGAAGGTGGAAGTGGAGAATGGAGTCCAAAAAAGTTCAAGCTCTTCACAGCTCTCGGCCAACGGCCAATCTAAGGTCTCGTTGACGTGCGTTGCCGTCTGCTTTGATGGTAAAAAGTTTACGTGTGGCTTAAAAAAGTGTGGAAGGACATATACTACCGCACGAGAACTTCAGAAGCACTTGAGAATTGCTCATCCAGACGATTTCAATGAGGAGGATCAATTATGCAAGAAGAAAGTACAAGCAAAGCATTCTAAGACTCAAGCCAGTGAATTGCATAAAAGTGGTCAGGATAACCCTCTGAGAAGGTCGTCTACAGAAGAATCTAATCACGAAAAGGCTCCCTCACCTGCTCCCGAGTCTATAGACTGTGAAAAAACTCTTTCAAGCGTGGATCTTGGTGCAGCATTAACCGAGATCATGCTTGGATTGAATCAGCTAAGCCTTAATTCTCCCAGCACCAGATATGCTACGCGAAATTCACAGAGCACTTGCACGTCTACCTTAAAAGCAAGGTCACCTGCCAAAGCAGCGAACAACAAAAATGAGGTGAGACCTCATGTTTCGAGTAGTGATTCAAAGAAGCAGCTAAGCAAGCCAGAATCGCCACAAACACGTGACAACGTTAAAGACTCTGAAAAGGAGCAACTGCAAAGCGAGCCCTCCAAGCCTTACGCCTGCGAAGCCAAAAGCTGCCACTACCAGAGCACTACCAGTAAATCCTTAATGCTGCACTACATTAAGATTCATGGTTACTCTGAGGAGAAGGTTCAACAAATGGAGGTGTTTCAGTCTCAGACTGCCAAAACACCTGATGGCGCTGAAAATTCTGTCTTGGAGGACGATCAACCACTTAGCGAGTTCCTTGTGCAGGCCACAACGAAACCTTACACTTGCGAAGCGAAAAGTTGCCGCTACCAGAGCGTTACTAGTCGTGCTTTAATGCAGCACTATATTAAGATTCATGCTTACTCTGAAGAAGAGGTGAAGGAGATGGAGGTGTTTCAGTCACAAACCTTCAAGCCTTTCAAGTGCCATCTCTGCTCTAAGAGCTACAAAAACAAAAAAGAATTAAGGATCCACTATATACATATGCATCACATAAATAAATCCGTTGTTGAGCAGATGAGCTGCTCCTTTAAAAAGAGGCTGGTTGATAAAGCATCGGTGTCGTCATCATCTAAAGTGAGGAACAGGAAGAAGTCAAAGTCTTTAAAGGTGGAAGAGGTTAAAACCCAAAGACGAGAAAAGCACCTGTGGCAGCAGAAATGTCAAAAACAAGATTATCGGTTGTGGAAGAGCAAACTTAGCAGGAAAAATGGACAAGCTAAAGCTGAGGAGAAAAGCAAAGTCCCTTCTCAAACTGATGCTGATGTAAATCACTCAAACGTTGATGTTAGGGGAAGTCGCCGCTTGGTGGCAAAAGGGAATCTGAGCTACATCCTCACCAAGTACAATAAACCCTTTCACTGCGTGCATAAAAACTGCAACGCTGCCTTCAACAATCAGAATGCGCTTGTTGGCCACCTTCAGTTGGTGCATCACTATAACCGCTCGCAGCTGTGCTTTCCATGTGAACACAAAGGATGCGATAAGCAGTTTAACAACCTGTCTAGTCTTACCAAACACTACCGTAGAGCACACAACTTCAACAGAAAGAAAATCACATCTTCAAAAATGCCCTGCAAGTCAAAAAGCATAGCAAAAAGACAGATGGCTTCATCAGAGGAGCCCATACCGAGGTTCAAGTGTACCTATGCTAACTGCAACGAGTCATACCATCTCAACAGCAGCCTCTTGCGACACACAAGTCAGTTTCACCAGAACCAGACTCCAGCTGCTACATCTGCAAACAGCGAGTTTAAATCGAGCTTTAAAAAGCATGTTTTCTATAGGCACTGTGATCCGTCGGATTCCCTTGTGGTGCGTCTCCAGAGCACGCCTAAAAAAGATGAGTCAAACAGTGGATGCCAAACAAAGTTAATCATCTCACCTTCTTCCCAGTCGTCGAAAGATTCCCAAAAGCTTCCTCACAAGCCACCTTTGAGGTGCTGCCTCAAGGATCAGGAAATTTCTTGCTCCGATGAGAACTTTGAGTCAGTTGAAGAAACTGCAGAGGAGGAGCTAGACGAAGTACCTAAGACATCAAAAATCAAACTCAAATCAAAAAGAGGATTTGAACTGATTGTCTTCCGAACGC
Organism: Labeo rohita; assembly: GCF_022985175.1. NCBI lineage: Eukaryota > Metazoa > Chordata > Actinopteri > Cypriniformes > Cyprinidae > Labeo > Labeo rohita. The sequence goes on from NC_066885.1 coordinate 15,580,413, forward strand.
ACGAGGAAGCTTTACAGATGTGCCAGGACCGTTGCTTTCCCGTGGCCTTCCCTTGCATGGTGCAGAATTGCGACTCCGTAGTCATGAGCATGCATAGTTTGAATCGACATTACATTAGGGTTCACAAATTCAAGCGCAAACAGTTGACTGACAATAAGGACAAATTATGTTACACTGCTGAAAAGCTAGAGGAGATTATACAAAAGAAATCCGCTGTGTCTGCTATACCCGACTTAACAAGAATTCCCAACGGCGTCCTCAAAATGGAGTATCAGTCCGAGCCTGCGACCCCAGGTGGACCGTCGCTGCCAATGAGCCTCCATTCGATCAAAACTGAATCAAAGGGGCCGGAAGTGATCGAGTTCTCCGGGGAGCCTCTCCCTGATAGAAAGTTGCTCATTGCTGCTGAGGATTTGCTCTACGGCTCCCCGAAGTCCAGCGGCCACCCTGAAGAGTCTGTTCCCGAGGAGAGTCCCAGGCACAAAGACAGGTCAGAGTCGGAGTTAACCACACCTCCTCTTATACGCCCCCCGCCGCTTGACCTCTCTCCACCCTCTACCCTCAGAATCGCTGTTGATGAAAGTTCATTTGAACCCTCTGCTAAAGACAGTAAATCTATTAACATTCCTTCTGCTGTTTCCATATCAGTTCCCACCCCAACTCGGCAGCCCCTCAGACGGAAGAATGAACTCTCTGAACCGCCACCTCCACTGCCTCTTCCGCCAATCCCGAAGGATCCTGTAACGCACAGTCTAGCCCCGCGAGCGTTTGACATCGCAACTTACAAACCGATGGGCTTTGAGTCGTCGTTCTTGAATTTCATTAAAGAGAAGGAGGAAAAGCCGTGGCCTGCGGTAGTTGCTAAGCCCGATCCGCCCCGTCGCCGAGATTGTTTTCGACGGAACTGCTCGGTTAAGGAGAATACTCAAAGAGGAGCCCCTGTCTCGCGAAGCCGCAAGTTTCGCTCGTCCCCTCTGAGGCACTTGATCTCTAAAGGAGAGTGTACCTCTATCCAAAATCTTCGTCTGATTTTGGAGAGGGCTTTAGGGGGCTGTGGGGACCAAGCTATAAAACAACTCCAGTTCTTGAAGCCCGTGGTGGTTCTAGAGAGGCCAAAGTCCTTTGCCTCCATTCTCGATCTCTTACCCTCTGAAACTAAAGCATAAGCTTGGGCGCCAAGGCAGTTAAAACTTGCCCACTTTTTTATTTGAGAGACTTTCATAGTATTTTTTTATATCATTGATACCATTTTGGTTCTTTGCTGCCAGGGTTAGGTACCTTGATTGTTAAGTTGTGAATGTTTATATCTGTAAATAAGGTCAAATAAAAAAGAACAACATCTGATTTCAAAAATGTATATTCTGTTATTTGTGTTGTGTACATATCAGACCAATCACTGTAAATGACTCCACAGGATCCATGTTACATTTAGCTGGTTTTATATGGGCCATTCTACAGAATTGGTCCAAAACGTCTTTTTCCAAAAAAAATTGTATGTATGCAAATTGTATAATGTCCAAGGTACACATTTCTAGTAATTCTGCAGTTAATTCTCATATTTTCAGAAGGTTTTGGAATATTTGTCCTCTCCCCAAATTTGTCACTGCTGAAACAGTATTATATATTTAATTAGAAGGGTTATTTTGACCTATTAAGATTTTGCTTACATCTACATTGTAAATATATATTTTTGCTATTTTATTCATTTTTTTCAGAGGTAAATCAATAACTTTTACATTCATTTGAACAATATTTCAAGTGTAATTTATGAGATTTGTTGTATTTTGTATCCAGTTTATCTTTGTAAAAGGCAAAAAGTTGATCATACTGATTTTAAATTTAAGGGTTAATTAGTTGGAGTATACATGGGACCAAGAAATATCATAATATCTTAGTTGATAATTCAGTATTTTTGACAAAACATCCCATGTTTCGGTAGTGACAATAATGCTTTAGTAGCGACCACATCACATTACAGAATTTTAACTTGCAAACTAAAACATACTAAAATACAAAAAAAAAAAATTATTTTCCATAACTGGACTAAAAAAAAAATTTTGTTTTCCCAAATATGAGCAGTGTGTGTTTCTTTTTGTCACTACTGAAACAATGATTCAATCGTGGCTGTTTCGGTAGTGACAATTTTATGAGATAACACGCCAAAAAAACAAAAAAACAAAGATGTCTCTACCGAAACTCCACCAAATGTTTCGGTAGTGACAATTTTATGAGATAACACGCCAAAAAAACAAAGATGTCTCTACCGAAACTCCACCAAATGTTTCGGTAGTGACAATTTTAGATACTTTTCAATGTAGCTCAAAGATGCTAGCACAGTTCTGAACAGTTAAACAAAAACTAAATGTTATGGAATAACTCCCAAAAAAGTGTGCTTAGTTGCAGAAAAAAGGCGTTCGGTAGTGACATTCCTTAAATTTACACACAGATTTTTCAGACTTTTACCTCAACACATTTACCTCAAAATGATGCGATCCATCTACTCACACCTTGTAGCTATAACAAAGAGGGACACAGGAATATCTCCTGATCATAAATTTAGTGGTGTAGTTAAAATCCTTAATAATTTTATAATTATTAATTCCTTATATACAAGTCAAATATAATATATATTTTTTAAGATACTCAGATACTTTTAAAAACAACAATGGAAAAATACAAAAATTGTTTCATTTTCAAAAGTTAAAATTTAGGAATTAGGGTTCGGGACAGCTACCTTCCAATTGAAAGTACCCAATAAATGATGATGTTAAATATATTAAGCTTACTAATATTTTAAATATTATTGTGGGTTTCAATAGATAATAGAAGGATCTTAGTAAACCTCTAAGGTTTGAATACTTCAATGCTTTTTATGTGTTTTTTGATTGTGAGACAGCAGTTGGGGACAGCAGTTTCTGTAAAATGGCCCGTACTAAGAAAACACACGCAGAATTAGAATTGCAAAGAAATTTATTCAAGTTAAACATTAAACAGGGACAGCATTGCTTGTTTTTGAGGCTTAACCTTTGAACAGGAGACCTACATGGTCTACATGATATTCATCCTCAAATGGCCAGCCCAAAAACACTAACTATGCAGTATATGGTTTTATTTTCCCATCGTACCGTGCAGCTGCCTGTGAAAAAGACAAAGTCTATGTCATTAAAAGCAGTTTCCTTAATCTCGATTATGCTTGGATTTGGACTGTTTTGCTTCAAAGTAAGAAAAGCAAATCTGAAATACTTGCCCAGTCTTACAATATGTCTTACCATCTGTACTGTTGTCCCAGAAACACGAGCTGGCAGTGTGCAAACCTGCCCCATTTTTTTGTAGTATGATGCATGTCACTGGGTGAAAAAACAGAAAGAACAGTGAATTTGAGGAGAAATTACAAGTACCATAACTTTTAAATAAGGATTTTCTTTTTTTCTTTTAAATAGCTTGTTATCATACCGATGTACTTGAAAGGTTTTCCTAATTTAGTTAGCTGGTTTAGACTTGATTCTACAATGCTTGATGTCCACTGGTTGACTTTACTGTGTTGGTAAGAGCTGTTTCCAATGGTGCTTTCAACAGTCTGTTGTCAAAAGAGCCCATAATACTAGTGGTTATTGCAAAGAATAATATCGATCATTTACATTTTAAAGTATTTACTCATCAAATCAAAGTAATTGAATTGATAGTCAAAGATTGATTACACACTGATGTGATATAGTAGATTCTTACTTCTTTGATAACTGTGGTAATCTCGTCCACAACAAATGTAGTCTGTGAATGAAAATAATTAAGGTAGTGCTTTTGCAGTATGTTTGAACAAAATAGAATGTTTCTACTACATACATTTACAATTAGGAATCACAGCTGCACTACATAGTAGTTACTATAATTTTTTGTTAATTACCTCCTCAGAAGCCTGATCCTCGTCCATTGCACGACTTGATCCAGATTGTTTTGTAGTTTCTATGGAGACAGACCAGGGTCACTCCCTGGATAGTAATCACAGCCACAGACTTGCTGTTCTTCATTGTTTTTTCAGTTTGTGACTAACAAAGCAGCATCAGTAACGTTTAACGAGTATGTGGGAGCAAATTACACTACCAGTCGAGAGACTTAAGGTTTTTAAAGTCTCTTCTGCTCACCAAGCCTGCATTTATTCAATCCAAATACAGCAAAAGCAATATTTTGAAATATTTTTACTATTTAAAATAACTGTTTTATATTTGAATATATTTTATGTAATTTATTCCTATGATTCTTCTGAGCTTTCTATTCATCAAAGAAACCTGAAACAATTCTAGCTGTTTTCAAGATAATAATAATAAGTGGTTTTGAGCAGCAAATCAGAATATTAGATTTCTGAAGGATCATCTGACTGGAGGAATGATGTAAAAATTCAGCATTGAAATCACAGGAATAAATTACATTTTAAAATGTATTTAATTAGAAAAACAGTTATTTTAAATAATACAAATATTTCAAAATCTTTTTGTTTTTGCTGTACTTTGGATCAAATAAATGTAGGTTTGGTGAGCTGAAGAGACTAAACAACATTTAAAAAAAAAAAACATTAAAAAACTTTTGACTAGTGTAAACCGGGGGGACTTTTTTGACGTTTGCACTACAGCGCACTGCAAAAACTGGAAAAAATAGTTGGGAAATATTTTTATTTAGCTTTCTTAGATGAATTATACTATATCTCTCACCTGACTTTCACCTCTCTTTCACAATTTCTCTTTTTAATGTACGGTTGTACTCATACAGTTGCATAAAGATAAAATACTCCATTCACTGGTGATATTTACCTTTTGTTCTCTTCAGCTGTGATCTCTCATTTTAACGCATTAAAAATTGAAAAGCTGTATAATAAACCCAGGTGCATAAAGTTAAAGAAACACACACGTTTACATTTCGCAAGTGTCTGACTAATATAATTTTTATGGTAACTTTATTTTTTTTTCCCTCACTAATTTTACTTTAGTAGTTGAATTGTTTATCTAAACATAATACTTGATTAACCTGCAGTTGTTTGTATACATAAATCCAGTTTATCACTGTACATGTTACCTCATAAATGGTCGATTTTAAGTGTCTGAAACTAACTTACCGTACAATTAGAATTAAAAATTGTTCAGGAACCCGTTTCGTTTTGCTGTTGTGTCCGGTCGAACACAGATTCTTGTTACACCCTATTTCCCATGAATGGGAAAGGAAGTGTTAGAGCATGAGTTATCATTATTTGCACTTCTCTGTATGTAGTTTTTCAATATATGGACTTAAAACATACTGATTCTCCTAAGATTCAAGTCTCGTATTGGGTCGGAATAGGCACGAAGATTATCTGTTGTCTTGAATGACCATCAGACAGCTGAATTACTGGATATCCCGGAGCTAATTAACGGTGCCAACAAATACCTACAAAGCCGTAATAATGCTGCAGGAAATTCTTGCATTACCAGTTGAAGACAAAATCTTTTACGCTGTCCTGGTTTTCTCATGGACGGTGTATATTTGGGAGGCCTACCTCGCACATAGACAGGTGAGCATATGCTTATTGTTTATCATAGTTGTATTTGGGGATAGCTTTTAAAGGCAGACTATGCATTTATGATTTTCTATTCAAATTTGTACATTTTGGTAAATCCAAATTCATCTTAAAAAATTCACCTCATCTTAGAGCTTTGTGCAGATGCATTGTAATGTACGAAAATGTTGAGCTACTCCAGACCCTGTATAATGCAAGAGACGTTTTACTTTTCACAGAGGAAGATCTACAGAACTACAATGCATGTGCCCACCGAACTGGGAAAGATAATGGATTCAGAGACTTTTGAAAAGTCTCGTCTCTATCAGTTGGACAAGAGCAACTTTGGCTTCTGGTCTGGACTCTACTCTGAGGCAGAGGGGACGGTGAGCTTCATGTCAATTTCAAAATGTTACATTAAAACTGCATTGTAAATGGTGAGGTGATTTGTTTTTAGCTTATATATATATATTTTTTTTATTTGATAGTTTTTTAGCAAGTATAATGCGGAGGCTTTTTCATATTATGCAGTTTATGTTCAGATAACTTCACATCTGTAGGTTTCAGTTGCAGGTTTCTAACAAGTCCTTTGGGAACAAAAAACATACAACTTATGGTTTCGTTCTAATTTGTCCTTGACTGCAAATCTTTTGTTTTTCCTTTTTAATGAACTTCATTCAAGATTCTTTCTTGTTTTTTTGTCCACCACTTGCATCTGTTAATTTGTTGTGTTTAACTGTGTTAAAATGTTTAATTTATTTCCGTTTTGTAGCTAATTTTGCTCCTGGGAGGAATCCCATTCCTCTGGAAAGTGTCAGGGATTCTCACAGCTCGTTTTGGTTTTGGTCCAGAGTATGAGGTAGGCCAGCAACATTTTTCCTAATTAATATCCTAATTCTAACAGTTAATCCCTTTGCTTATATATATGTGTGTGTATATATATATATATATATATATATAAGAGTTCAGATGCAAAACCAGTTAAAAGCCATCTTGGTCAAAAATGAGGTAATGACACTAAGTGAATGCTCCTGACACATAGTTTACGTCCATCAAATACTTTTACTTCAGACTTGCTAAATTCCAGCCTCAGCCCAATCAGAAGTACAAGTACTTACATAGAAACCTATACAAAGTAGCCAGAAAGAAATGCAAATTGTAAAGAAAATCGTCAGATGGATTTAGAGGCTTTTGCATCTGAACTCTTCATATACATATATATACATATATATACATATATATATATATATGTATATATATGTATATATATATATATATATATATATATATATATATATATATATATATATATATATATATATATATATATATAATAATGTATAGAACTTCAATTGTAAATGACTATATACGCAGGTTTATGTGTCTTCTGATTTTTGGCAATTAGCATTGACTTCTCCAGACTGCAAAAAATCTAGGCAATAGTTATGTAATTTTTGTTCGGAATGAAACACCATTATACAACATGCTGAATATTGTGCAGTATACACTGTGAAGTAGTAGGTATTGTCCTCATGTAGCTTGTAAGTGGTATCCTGTTAACACCATGAAAACTGAAGTGGTTGTTTTAATTTCTAAGTGTATTTTATGAGAAAATGTCTTGCTTTTGGCAGTCCAATCAAATAATTAATTAATTAAGATAGTGTATACTATTCTTAAAATATGAGTATACAATGCTTTTATACTAGTATACTATTCTGAAAATATTCAAAAGCCACTGCATTATTTAATGGTCTTCTTTCCTTCAGATCTCCCAGTCTTTGGTGTTCCTGATGTTGGCGACTCTCTTCAGTGCTTTCACTGGCCTTCCCTGGAGCCTCTACAACACTTTTGTTATTGAGGAGAAGCATGGATTCAATCAGCAGGTAGATAAAGTATTATATATCTAGCTCATATCTATTTTTCTGTGACAAGGCAAACGTGAAATGTACTGAAATGTGTCTGTTCTTTATAGACACTGGGTTTCTTCCTGAAAGACGCTCTCAAGAAGTTTGCTGTGACTCAGTGTATTTTATTGCCAGTGACATCATTGCTCCTCTACATCATCAAGATCGGTGGTGATTACTTCTTCATCTATGCCTGGCTCTTCACGCTCATCGTCTCACTGGTTAGTTTTCCTAGCTTTTGCTGTATTGTCTGTGAGAAACGGAAAAAGTGAGTTGAACTGTCACTCCTGTTTTGCTCTACAGATTCTGGTAACCATCTACGCAGACTACATCGCACCTCTGTTTGATAAATTCACTCCGCTGCCAGATGGAGAGCTGAAGAGTGAGATTGAGAGCATGGCAAAGTCCATCTCCTTCCCTCTAACCAAGATCTATGTAGTAGAAGGTACAGCAAACCATAATCCTATTTTCATTTTTATTACTGCATATATACAGTTGAGGTCAAAAGTTTACATCCCCCTTTCAGAATCATTAAAATGTTAATTATTTTACCAAAAAAGATGGGATCATGCAAAATGCATGTTATTGTTTATTTAGTATTGACCTGAAAAAGATATTTCACATAGAAGATGTTTGCATATAGTCCACGAGAAAATAATAGTTGAATTTATAAAAATGTCCCGGTTCAAAAGTTGATTCTTAATACGTTGTTGTTACCTGAATGATCCACAGCTGTGTTTTTTTTTTTTTGTTTAGTGATAGTTGTTCATGAGTCCCTTCTCCTGAACAGAAAAAAAACTGAAACGTTTCAGAAAAATCCCTCAGGACCCACAAATTCTTTGGTTTCCCAGTGTTTTGGTGTATTTGAACCCTTTTCAACAGTGAATGTATGATTTTGAGATCCATCTTTTCACACTGAGGACAACTGAGGGACTCATATGCAACTATTACAGAAGGTTCAAATGCTCACTGATGCTCCAGAAGGAAAAACGATGCGTTATAAGAGCCGGGGGGTGAAAACTTGAATTTGAAGATCAGGGTACATATAACTTATTTTGTCTTCTGGGAAATATGTAACTATCTTCTGTAGCCTCTGAAGGGCAGTGCTAAATGAAAAATATGATATTTAAGCAAAATAATGAAAATGTTCTCTTAATGCATGGTTTTCATTTTGTAGCAATTATTTGTTATCAACTGCTCATCAGCTATATAATATCTAATGTAAATTAGAAAATCATATACTGATAATATGCAACAATGCCAAGGTCTCTGGAAGAGGTTTGGAAGTGATATTTACGTTCTCTGTGGTTGAGTGAGCAGTCTGGTGGCGGTGACTTCATCCACTGGTTATACTGGTAGCAGTACAGTGAGGAAAAGAGTAGGAATCAGTTTCAACAGCCTTGAACATGAAACTCTGTAGGATGCTGATCTCCTGGAGCACCAAAGGGTCCTAAGATCTGGAACACGCAGATGTGGCCCTGGATTAGGTGTAGAAGGTCCTTTGCTTAGAACATGCAAGCAGAAGAGCCTAAAGTGAAGGTTTGCTCATCTGAGCCTAACCTCGTTCCAAATGTCTGTGTGTCGTCTTTTGCCTCTCTGGGCTGGAGACTTAGAACTTGGTCAGTCTGCTTTGTCTCTCTAGAATGGAAACTAAGGGACATGCTGCATCCGTTGTTGTCTCGGTGGACGAAGACTCTGAATGTGGAATATGTCTTTTCTCAGAGACTGGAGGCTCAGAACTTGGTCGTATCGGTTGCTGCCTCAAAAGCTGGAGACTCGGACTTGGTATCTCTTGTTGTCTCATCCTTGCTGGTCCCAGTTGTTTTTGCCTCTTCCCTTATACAACTCAGGTTCAGTATTGGCTGATCTGCTGTTGTCTTATTTTTACAGGCCAGTGACTCAGAACGTAGGTGTTTCTGCTATTGTCTCACCCTTGCAGGGCTCAAACTCAGAACAAGGAGTGTCTTTTGGAAGGGTACCTGTATCCCTTTCCGATGAGGAGGACACTGCAGGTTCCATCAGAGTGGGGGGACACGTGGTCACCCACCTTTCTTTCCTCCTGTGGAATTTATTGGCGTAGTCCAATAAAAATTCAGAAAAGTGTCTCTAAAATTTAACTAGTGCATTTCTCACTTTTCAAACCACAACCAGAATATGTTTGGCAATGTAATAAACACATTAAGTCCAAACATGATGGAAAAAGATTGAACTGTCATGCATGCTTTGTACCAAAGGTCGTCGTCTTGCCACCTTTAAGAGGTGTCTGGCTGATGTCCTGGCATCTTTATCTGATGGCGTTGGATGGTTTGCTTATGTTAGTCCACCAAGATCCAATCAAAATGTAGTAAACCTTTGTCCACTATTGTGCTCAGAGAGGGGCCCTGCCATAAACTGGGCCCCGCCATAAACTGGGCCCTGGAATGTGCTGTCCACTACAATAAACAGTAACATGCATTTTGTATGATCCCTCTTATTTTGGTAAAACAATTAACATATTTAATTTTTCTGAAAAGGGGATGTAAACTTTTGACCTTTAACTGTAGTATATATAATCTCCATTCTCCTAATATATCTGTGCTCTCTTTTCTAGGTTCAAAGAGATCTTCCCACAGTAATGCCTACTTCTATGGTTTCTTCAAAAACAAGCGCATCGTGCTGTTCGACACACTTTTGGAAGATTACTCCCCTTTAAATAAAGCTGGAGAGAAAGAGCCAGGAACGGGAGAGGAGAATGAAGCAGCAGGCAATGAGAGCAAGCCCAAACCAAAGGTCAGAGGGTCAGAGCCAGGTCACTAGCAAATTAGATGAAATGCTGTTTGTTTGTTTGTTTGTTTTCTCCTGTTTTTTACATTTTTGTCTGTATTCAGAACAAGAAACAGGGCTGCAGTAACCCTGAGGTTTTGGCAGTTCTTGGACATGAACTGGGTCATTGGAAACTAGGCCATACAGTCAAGAACATTGTCATCAGCCAGGCAAGTTGCTGTCTGTGTAGCCGTGCTTTACATCTTAAATTCCAGTGTTATAGATTCCTAAAATTACATTGATTTTTTGGCAGCGGTCAGCTGACAACTGCCAAATTAAGCCGTTTTAACAAAGAAAATGCATTTTGTCTTGTGGTATTTAACAGCTGCTATATCAGTTGTTTTTGTCTCTGCTGATCACAGCAATGTCGCTTTCTCCAGTTGTAAAGGTAGAATCTGATTTAGTTGAACCATAGCTGATGAAAACAACATTTTTGTTTTAGAGTCAATCCCATGTCATTTTAAAAGCACATGAACAAAGTACCAGAATTTGAGGATGTTAATGTCTCCCTGTTTATTTACAGATGAACTCCTTCCTGTGCTTCTTCCTTTTTGCTATCCTGATTGGTCGAAAAGAGCTCTTCATGGCGTTTGGTTTTCATGACACCCAACCAACTCTTATCGGGCTGATGATCATCTTTCAGTTTATCTTCTCACCTTACAATGAGGTAACACTTGCTTTTCTCTCTTTCCCTCTTTCTCTCTGAAAAATACATGAGGATTTGTTTACTAACTATACACATTTAAACTTGTGTGTGAACATTTTTGCTTAGAAATACATGCAGCACATTACAGTCTACTTGCAAAAGTGCATGTATACAAGGTTTCATATAGCCGTACTAGACTGACTCGTGGACATTAGCATTTAAAGGATTGGTTTACTTCCAGAATAAAAATTTCCTGATAATTTACTCATTCCCATGTCACCCAAGATGTTCATGTCCTTTCTTCAGTCGCAAAGAAATCACGTATTTTGAAGAAAACAGTCCATGATTTTTCTCCATATAGTAGACTTTTATGATTCCCAATGATTTGAACTTCCAAACTGCAGTTGTAATGCAGCTTCAAAGAGCTCTACATGATCACAGCCAAAGATAGGGGTCTTATCTAGTAAAACGATTGCCGATTTTCTTAAAAAAATAAAAATGTTTATACTTTTAACCACAAATGCTCATCTTGCACCAGCCCAGCTTCACCATTATGTAATCATGTTGGAAAGGTCACGTGTAACGTAGGCGGACGTACAACCAACAGGTCAAACAGCCTTTATAGAAAAAAGGTAAGATGTCGGACAATTTTGAAGTTGGAGGAGAAAATGAGAACTTAAGTACACAGATGAAAAGCTAACCATGTGTGACCTTTCCAACATGATTACGTAATGCATCAAGTTGCGCAAGACGAGCATTTGTAGCTAAAAAGTATATAGTACATAAGACCCTTATTCCTTTGCTAGAGCCCTTTGAAGCTGCATTGAAACTGCAATTTGGAAGTTCAAACTGTTGGGAACCATAGACGTCCATTATATGGAGAAAAATCCTGGAATGTTTTCCTCAAAAACCTTAATTTCTTTGCGACTGAAGAAAGAAAGACATAAACATCTTGGATGAAATGGTGGTGAGTACATTTTTATTCTGGAAGTAAACTAATTCAAGAACCACCAAAATGTTAAATGTAGCTCTAACTTGTCTGTAAAACATGTTTTTGGCCTGCTCAGTTTTTATTGTCAGGAGACAATGATTTCTGAATTTGAAGTCAATGTATCTGATCCATCTTCACCTTCTTTTTCCTCACTTCAGTTGCTGTCGTTCTGTTTGACGGTGTTGAGCCGAAGGTTTGAGTTTCAGGCGGACGCATTCGCGCGCGGCATGGGCCGATCGTCTGAGCTGTACTCTGCTCTCATCAAGCTCAATAAGGACAACCTAGGCTTCCCTGTAGCAGATTGGCTCTTCTCTATGTGGCATTACTCCCATCCTCCCCTGCTAGAGCGGCTCAGAGCCCTCACTGGACCCAAGCAAGACTGACGGCTTTGCAAGGGGGCGCCACGTTCACCGCTCGCTCCCCCGAGAAAGGGTCTCCGCCGGCCTCTATTGGCCCTCTGATATTGATGCCTATTTCTCTCTCCTTCCCTTTCTTTTATTTCCATTCCTCTTCTTATGTGTTTGAGTTTTGCCATTTGATTATCGCCCTGGTAAAAAGTCTAAATTGTTTTCACATGGCTTCAGACAACTTGAGATGTTAATGATTTGAGTCTGTGCTTTCAGTATGCCTTTTTGCAATTGCTCTTGATGTGGTTTTGATTGTTTTAATTTGTTCATGCATTTTAACTGTGAATTCCCCCCTCCGGTTCTTTAGATCCATGCATTTCAACTTTAATTTAGTGTCATCCATTTGAACCGTGAGAGAAAGGAGGTAACATCTCAGAGGGGGGCCCTCAGCAACGTATGAAACCAAGAGATTCTTGTATTTAATACTGAGTGCCAGCTGGTGTGCTTTAAATAATGTCTGCCTGTTGAAACAGAAATGAGGATTGAAATGGATCAGATGACAGATGTTATGTACTACCTAATGAGACTGCTATTCTGAATTTGTGTGGCTCAGTTAGGCCAATTAAAATATCTTTTCCAATTTTAGTTCTTTCAACCTTTTGAGATAATTTTGTTCTTTGTTTTACCAATTAAAGGGGTTTGAACATTTGTGTAAATATACATTTTTGTGAAATATGAGCAACATACAAGGGCCAGATTGACTTAAAAATATGTGGTTAGAAGCATTGTTTTATTATTTCATTATTTTTCTCTCTCTGCCTGAGTGTGCAAGATGTTGCTATGGGAATATGTGTAGAAACATTTCCATCCCCATTTTCTCAGAGAATTTAAACCCTTAATACTATCAGAGTTCTGGTGGAAATTGCATTTAGGAGGATTCTTGTGAGTTTTCATATTAAAAATGGTAAATTTGACATGTAATCTTGTCAATATGTTGAACTCTGAAGGCTTTTACTGTGACTGAATTAATGACTCAATCAGTGCCCATCTGTTAAAAATAAGCCCTAAACTATTACAAAGAGAGTTATATGGCTGTATGTTCAAAGTTATTCCACAAGGAATATGTTTTGTGACATCTAAAATGTTTGGACTGGAAAGATGAATTTTTGCATCATTATGAATAAAACAGATCACAACAGCTTTGATGTAAGTTTGCATTTTATGTTTTTATTAAATATGCAAGGTCTATAAATGCTCTATTTATATCTTTGAGGGGTACAAAATTTGCTTGTAGTATTTTCAACATTAATCTGTATAGACATGCAGCTGCAATAAAAATTATGAAACCCCAAAACTAATATTTTACAAGGCTTCTCTTAATGTTTTTTTTTTTTTTTTATATATTATTAATAAAAAATATTTTAAGAGAGACACGGTTTATTGTAGGTTACCAAGAATAAAATATTATGTACAAAATGTAATGTTTGGGTGTATAATACATTTACGTACATGTATATTTTTATTTACTCCGAATCACTTTAATTGCAATTTAATTCACTTCTTATTATAGTTCACAGAAGTAACATAGATACATAGACGAATGTGATATTCTTGTTTTGGTCTGTCGGTGCACGTAAGTGCGCATACAGCAATAGGGTCGCGGTTATCGACTGTACCATTACGAGTGCCTTTAAAAATATCCTGTAAGCTCTCGGCTTGTTTAGTACAATATTAAAAATAATATAATAAACGAGTTGTATAAATTATCTTAGAATAACAGTTTATGAGTAGTGAGTTTACACAGCGTTAACCTATTTTGCTATAATAATGGTACGTTCCTGTTTTGAGTCTATACGAGGCAGGCGCGCAAACTCCTGTCATGTCACTGCATGCTTGAGCGCCTGAAGGAAGAATGGCGAGATTTATAAACCGTAATATAAGGACTCTTTTGGCCACACAGATCAGGATGTCGTCCGACCAGGTAGATATGTCTAAATATTTTGGTCTTTAGCCTACTAAGGGAAAAAAAAAATACATTTTTTAACCAATTCAGCACGCATTGTAAATCTGTTGCTATGCATTTCGTCACCTGTGTTTATTGAATAACGTTACGTTTAATGTTTTTTTAACGTAAAGCATTGATTAAAAGTATCAACCGTTTTTACGCAATAACTGAAGCTCTTTCAGGATGCCCTTGTGTTATGACCCCTTTGTTTACATTCTGGAGAATTCTCCATTCTTTGAACTTTCAACTGCAAGTTGGAGCAGTACAGCAAATACTAATATATATATATATATATATATTAATTTGTGCTTGTCAATCCATGGAGCAGTTACTAATTCCAAGTAGAGTAATAAACTATTCTGTCTTGTGTAATCTGTGCCTGTGTCTCTTTTCCTGATAAAGCTAGGAGAACTGGGTAAAGGTGCTGGAAAAGGAGGCGGTGGTGGAGGTACAGTGAGGGAGGCAGGAGGTGCGTTTGGCAAGAGGCAGGCGGCTGAGGAGGAGATGTACTTCAAGTGAGTTGTTTTGTTTGATCCTGATCTGAATCCATCATATTCATCCCTCATATAGACCATTTCGTCAGATGTAAACATAGTGGTCCCGATACACTTCCTGTTTCTTTTTTTTTTTAACTTTACACAAACATCACAAAAAAAACACAACCAATATAACATTTGACTGGATGAAAATGTTACATTAGCACCTTTAAGGTGTATTTGTATATGTTAAATAAAATAAAAAATAAAAAACAAAAAAACAGGAAGTGCACCTGGACCAGTGTTGTTTACATCTAGTGAAATGGTCTATACTAGATCTTTACTGCTTATATGGCTGTTAGCAAAATCAGCCCTCTTAATATTTGATTCTCTGCCATGTACATTTATAAAGCTCGGATAGTGTTGTATGCACTGTTTTACTTCAGAAAGTTTTATTTAGTTAATTACCAAAAGTTAAAAAGTTATTTCATGTCTTTTTTCTACTCTATCACCACAGGAGAAAAGAGAAAGAACAATTGGCAGCTCTGAGAAGACACCATCAGGATGAGATCGACCACCATAAAAAGGAAATAGAAAGATTACAACAGGAAATCAGTCGCCATGAGGGCAAAATCAAAAAACTTAAACACGATGACTGAGAATTTAGACATTACATTTGATAAACAAATGCCCCACACAGAATATTATATGGTTATAAATAAATATATGGTTTATTTTTATTAAGCATTTGTGATTTCTCCTCTGACTTATGAAACACTGACATAATATGTGTATCTAATCAGTGTCATTTCTCCTCTTGACAATAAACATAAAATTGTCTCAAATATAAACGTGTCTTGGTATCAGTATGTGTGAAGCCAACAATTAATTTGTAAATGATAAGCTACTTTCAATTATTTAGAGCAAACTCTACCAAATGAAATATTTTTCAACTCTATTCCTGAAGGTCTCCTGAAACAAATTTTAGATATATTAATATTATCTGATAAACCAAACCCATATCAGGTATTTACGGTAATGAGCAAGTCAGGCTTAATCAGGTGAGTTTAATTATAGGAACATCTAAAATAAGCAATATTATTGGGCCTCATTTCTTCCTCGTAGTTCCTAGAGCCCTTGTAGCTCATTTGAGCTCCAGTTGATGGCAGTAGAAATAAATGATGTGATTACAAACGCCCTCTGAATGACAGCGAGTATGTCACGTCATTTCCGCTGAGGCGTAAAGCCCCGCCCATCCCCCTGTCTTTTTAAGTCGGGCGGTCCCGCGTGTCTTTCTTTTCCTACATCATGGCAAAGCAGTTGCGTTCGAGCGGCACGATTTATATTAAAATATCTCGTTATTATTGGGGAGGGAATGTTTTGTCTGAGGGCTATTGTGTAGGCAGCGTTGTCTGATGCTATTTGAGTTATAATGTTATTCCGTTATACACGGTATGAGTACTATTTTTGGGAGAGAAATGCGTGTCTAATCAGACATGCTGTCTTGCTGGAAATTTCTACAAAATGAACAAGTTATTAGAGTTCTTCATCACTTCAGAGCCCCCAGCAGAATCTTCTGGAGGATAGTAAGAGGTGAGATTTTTTTTTTTTTTTTATTATTGTTTTTTTTTCTCCTGTCTATTACAGACACATTGCAGTGGCTGCACTTCAAACAATGATGAACACCATTATCCCGAATCTGAGTCCAGTTTGATGATACCAAATTACGGATCTGACTACTGAGTTTGAATGTTGTCTGTGATAAGATTCACACTTTCATTGGATGGGTTGGTGATTGAATTTGTTTTTTTTTTGAACAGGTATGCATCCATATAAAACCAAGAGGGGTCTTTTTTTGGTGATGTTTTATTCACTGGCCGCAAAATTGTGGTGGTGAGGTGTGAGGGTATCAACATCTCTGGAAACTTCTACAGCAACAAACGTAAGTTTGTTGACCACCTATAAGTATGTTGTGTATTCAGAACACTGACCATCAATGTGAAACTGTTGGAAATGTGCTGAATTGGATGTTTTGTGTTGGTGCAGTGAAGTACTTGGCTTTTCTCCGCAAGAGGATGAACACCAGCCCTTCCTGTGGACCATATCACTTTAGAGCCCCCAGCAGATCTTCTGGAGGACAGTGAGAGGTGAGATTTATATTTATTTATTTTCTCCTGTCTATCACAGACACATTGCAGTGGCTGCACTTCAAACAGTGATGAACACCATTATCCCGAATCTGAGTCCAGTTTGATGATACCAAATTACGGATCTGACTACTGAGTTTGAATGTCTCTGAGATCAGTTTCACCATTTCAGTGGATGTGGATAGATGATTAAATGTTGACTTTCTTGAATAGGTATGCTTCCACACAAAACCAAGAGGGGTCAGGCTGCTCTGGATAGGCTGAAGGTGTTCGATGGAACCCCTCCTCCTTACGACAAGGTAGATTAAGACTTTGCTTCTCATTTCACAGATAAACTGTCTATGATGACACATTACATGCCTTATTCGACTTTCAAATGAGAACAGTATCCAAAACCGAGACATTTCTACTCTTGAATTTAGAAATTTTCCTTTTTCTTGTTTCTCATCTGTTTGTGTTTCACAGAGAAAGCGTATGGTCGTCCCAGCTGCTCTCAAGATTGTGCGTCTGAAGTCCACACGCAGAGTGAGTCTTCTTGTGGAATTGTCTTCAATGTATGAAGTTGCTTTTTGTCAGTGATGTTTTTCCACAGTATTAATGAGTTTAACGACCATGAGTCCACATCATGCACTTCCAGCTGAGACAAAAAGCATAAGATATGAACTATTCCTTTTAACCTGACTATGAAGTCCAGAATGTGACTTTTGCACTGTAATTCAGGTTTTTAATAACCATGTTGTGCCTAATAGTAACCTCCTTCCTGATCTCTTGTTTGTTGTAGTCTGCCCTGCTTGGATGTTTGGCCTATGAAGTTGGCTGGAAGTACCAGGCCATCACTGCCACTCTGAGGAGAAGAGGGTGAATTCAAGCTGTGCTACGCAAAGAAAAATGAGATCAATCTGAAATATACTTAAGTTCTTAAACATCATGGTGTCCTTGTTTGAGCTGTCCCCACAGGCAATAAAAATGTTTATGGAAACCGTTGTCATGAGTGAGGTGTTTCTTTGAGTGAATGAAGAATTTCTATTAAACGATAGAATAAACTGATTCTATAAACCACTGTAGAGTAATGGTGAGTGAGTTTACATAGCCTTAATCTATTTTGCTGTAATATTGGTACATTCCTGTTTGGAGTCAACATGAGACTGGAGGATATGCTTAAGCACCTGAAGGGAGAATAGTGAGGTTTCTAAGTTGTAACTTAGTGACTCTTTTAGTCACTCAGATCTGGTCCAGGTAGATATTTATAAAATGGTTTATTAAACATTGTTTTAACATACAATGTTAATTGAAAGTATCAACCGATTTTATGCAGTAACACAACTGGAGTGCTTTCAGGATGCCCTTGTGTTATGACCCCTATGTTTACATTCAGGATAATTCTCTGTTCTCTGAACTTTTAACTGCAAACTCCCAGGAGCAGTACAGCAAATACTACATATAGTAGGGCTGTCAAATCAGTTAATCACATCCAAAATAAAATTTTGTGATAATGCATGTTTGTACTGTGCATATTTGTATGTATATACAGAGCTGGGTAGACATTGTAATCCATTACTGATTTCGAATTACATGCTTAAAATTGTAGCTGGTAATGTAATCCATTGCATTACACATTTGAGGTAAAATGTGACCCTGAACCACAAAACCAGTCCTAAGTAGCACGGGTATATTTGTACTAATAGCCAGTAATACATTGTATGGGTCAAAATTATCTTATATAATTATAAGTAAAGATCATGTTCCATGAAGATATTTTCTATGTTTCATACCGTAAATATATTAAAACTTAATTTTTGATTAGTAATATGCATTGCTAAGAACTTCATTTGGACAAGTTTAAAGATGATTTTCTCAATATTTTGATGTGTAAAACTCAAAAAGTTGACCCCTATAACTGGTTTTGTGGTCCAGGGTCACGTATACTCAGACTACTCTTTGATTACTTTTAGATTACTTTTGACCTAACTCATTTTATCACATTGATTTAAATAGGATAAACCATATTAACAAAAATACAAAGACTGAGAAAATATATTCCATTTGTTATTAACAGCATGAAGTGCATTAAACATATTATGCCAAGGTTTCAGAAAGTAGTGTTTGTGAAGGAACTGAAGGCGTTTCATGAGTAAAATGTTACATTAAAAAAAAACGTACTAAAAAAGGAAATATTTGTTTACCTGCATGTCATGTGATCATAACCAATGTCAGAGAATCAATGTGATATTAATTAAAATATGTATTTTAAAATCTCAGGGGTAACTTCAAGTAAATATATATTAGGTAAAAAAGAATCAGATGACAAAAAAGTTTGTGCATTTTAATGTGTTTGAAAGACGAAAGCTTTCCAAAGACATAGGAATACATGGTTAACCTACCAAGTGATAATTCAAATAAGCATGAGAGCAAATAAGCATTTTAGTTGAATAGATTACCTTTGTAAATCAGTGGTCAAATGCTCTGTGACCGCCTGACTAATGACTGGTCTTTGTGTGAATGTCCACAAAATTTTAGAAAGGATAATATAAAATGAATATAAAATGTGCCTCTCTACCTGATAAAGCTAGGAGAACTGGGTAAAGGTGCTGGGAAAGGAGATGTTGGTGAGGAAGGCAGAAGGTGTGTTCGGCAAGAAACAGGCAGCCGAGGAGGAAATGTACTTCAAGTGAGTGGTTTTGCTTGGTCCCATTGTGAATATCATCCGTCATACTAGATCTCTCCTGCTTATATGGCTGTTTGCAAAATCAGCCCTCTCAATATTTGATTCTGCTATGTGCAGTTAAACCTCACACAGTGTTTACGTAATGTTTTATTTTAGAAGGTTTTAACTGGAGTTATTTACCACTTTGAATTCTCTTAAAAAGTTATTTCATAGAAGAGCAAGAACAACTGGCTGCTCTAAAAAGACACCACAAACAGGAAACTTACAACAGAAAATCAGCTGCAATGAGGACAAAATCAAAAATCTGACACTGGCAAATCTAGACATTAACCCCCAGTTTCACAGACAAGGCTTAAGCCTAGTCCTTGACTAAAATGTAAATCTGAGCTGTTTTAACTGAAAGAAACTTGCTCTGACTGATCTTAAAATATATCAGTAGCTTTGTTTTGTCTCAAGATGTACACCAGTAATGTTTTTTTTTCTAAGCACGTTTATAAAAATTGCTTAAATATCCTAATTGAACTATGGCCTAATCCTGGCTTAGTCTCAGCTCTGTCTGTGAAACCAGGCCTACATTTTACAGACAAATGCCCCACACAAAACTGTGATTGAATAGATGTAGATGCTTTAGGCCTATTTTTATATAGCATTTGAGATCTCTGCTCTTACTTATGAACAGATATTATAATACAGATATGACTGGAACATTGAAATAATATGTGTATTAAATGAATACAGTTTCTCCTCTTAGAAATAAACCTGAAATTGTTTCTCAACTATGAAAGTGTGTTTTGTTATCAATAACATGTTTAGAGAACAAAAAAGCCAACAACAAATTTGAGCACCAATACTCATTTGTAGATTAAAAGCTACTTTCAATTATTTAGAGCAAACTTTACCAAATGAAATAATTGAAGGTCTGAAGGTCTCCCACAACATAAATTTTAGATACTTATTATTTATTAATGTATTATTTGACAGACCCACTTCAGGTATTTATGCTAATGAGCCAGTCAGGCTTAAATTATAGGAACATCCAAAATACGCAGCGTTACTGGGCCTATTTTCCCCCGTATTATCTACAGCCACTGTAGCTCATTTGAGCTCCAGCTGATGGCAGTAAAAATAAAAAAATCACATTATGAACATCCTCTGAAGAACAGCGAGGA